>NW_027488475.1:40000-42975 GCF_051014445.1 Colletes latitarsis | reverse complement strand
AGAAACTTTCGCGCGTCGACCGCCGGACCGATCGCTCCAGGCTGTTTTTCGTCAATAACTCGAAAACGAGCACGGTAACGCTCGTTTTCGCCCGTACGATACTTGTACCGTTTACCGTTGGCTACCTGGTAGATGGTTTTTTTTTTTTTTATCTCGAATTTTGAGAGCTTTTTTAACTTTTTTCTCAAAAACGAGCACGTGAACGCCAATTTTGGTCTATACGATTCTTATGCAGTTTTAGATTCTCTACACGGTCCACTGATCGTTTAATTTTTTTGTCGAGTTTTGAGAATTTTTTTTTTTTTTCTCGAAAACTAGCTCGACGACCTGCACTTTTGACGACGCCATCGTGTTCCCCGGATTTTTTTCCTGCAAGATAGGGTGGCGATTTTTTGTCCTACGACGATTTTTGACGCCGGAGCGGTGTTTCGGAGCAGAGCGGACTTAGAAACTTTCGCGCGTCGACCGCCGGACCGATCGCTCCAGGCTGTTTTTCGTCAATAAACTCGAAAACGAGCACGGTAACGCTCGTTTTCGCCCGTACGATACTTGTACCGTTTACCGTTGGCTACCTGGTAGACGGTTTTTTTTTTTTTATCTCGAAGTTTGAGAGCTTTTTTAATTTTTTCCACAAAAACGAGCACGTGAACGCCAATTTTCGTCTATACGATTCTTATGCAGTTTTATATTCTCTACACGGTCCACTGATCGTTTTATTTTTTTGTCGAATTTTGAGAATTTTGTTTTTTTTTTCTCGAAAACGAGCTCGACGACCTGCACTTTTGACGACGCCATCGTGTTCCCCGGATTTTTTCCTGCAAGATAGCGTGTCTATTTTTTGTCCTACGACGATTTTTGACGCCGGAGCGGTGTTTCGGAGCAGAGCGGACTTAGAAACTTTCGCGCGTCGACCGCCGGACCGATCGCTCCAGGCTGTTTTTCGTCAATAACTCGAAAACGAGCACGGTAACGCTCGTTTTCGCCCGTACGATACTTGTACCGTTTACCGTTGGCTACCTGGTAGACGGTTTTTTTTTTTTATCTCGAAGTTTGAGAGCTTTTTTAATTTTTTCCACAAAAACGAGCACGTGAACGCCAATTTTCGTCTATACGATTCTTATGCAGTTTTATATTCTCTACACGGTCCACTGATCGTTTTATTTTTTTGTCGAATTTTGAGAATTTTTTTTTTTTTTTTCTCGAAAACGAGCTCGACGACCTGCACTTTTTGACGACGCCATCGTGTTCCCCGGATTTTTTCCTGCAAGATAGCGTGTCGATTTTTTGTCCTAGCTCAATTATTAAGGAAGTTACGGTTTCTTGATTTTTCGGTATGTTCGAACTGGTCTTTTAGGCGGGCGCTCGGTCGCGCGGTGCTTTCGCATCGACCGACGTACCGATCGGCGGCGACGGTTTTTTCGTCTATATCTCGAAAACTAGTACGCTAACACATATTTTGACCTATATGATATTTGTTCAGTGTAATTTTTTCTATCTGGTAGGCTGGTTTTTTTTTTTTTATCTCGAATTTTTTGAACGTTTTTGTTTTTTTCTCGAAAACTAGCGCGACGACCGATATTTTTAACTACGGTTTTGAATTCGTCTAATTTTTGCCTACAAGATAGCGTGTCGAGTTTTTGTCCTGCGACGATTTTGACCATTTTTTCATTTTTTTCTCGAAAACGAGCACGGCAATCTATATTTTTAACGACGGCATCGTGTTCCCCTGCTTTTTTCCTACAAGATAGCGTTTTTTTTTTTTGCCCTAGCTCAATTATTAAGGAAATTACAGGTGTTGGTTTTCGCTCTAAGTTATAACAGGCCGTTCGGGCGGGCGGTTGGGTCGCGCGGTTCCCCCCATAAGCGGCCGTGCGTAAGCCCGTGCGTCGCCGGCGTTCCGGCGGGCGCCTCGGTACCTATAAGAGAAGCGACGGTCCGGTCGAGTCGGTCGGGGCAGCGTCGAGCGTACGGCTATTCTTCGACCTCGGTTGAGAAGCAGTCGTCGCTCCTCGGGATTTCATCCTGACTGTTCTGTATCGTGCTCGTTCCAGACTTTCTCCACACTGCATTGCCACGAGTCGGTGTCTTTGACCGAATGGCTCTTGAAGTGGTATAAGCGTCTCGAGTGACGTTGGTGACTTGTATACGTTTAAAATATGTATACTCGTACTATCCGAGCATCAACTCTTCAGTCCGAGCGATTGAAAATTTTGTGAAAACCATAAACTGGCACTACACTCTACGGAGCGTAGCTTAAAAGGCAAAAATTGTATGGAACTACGGTTCGTACTCTGGAAAGTGAGCAAAGAATGAAATACAGGTGTCTGACCTCGACATAACAGTACGGCGCCGAATACGTGCTTTCTCGACCAGCACATACGCGCTTTCTCGTTTTTGTCCAGCATGAATGCTTAGTCTTCGGGCCTGGCAATACGTGCTTCCACGATCGATGCCCAGCGTGAATAAGTGCCCGAGATGTTCAGCATGAGCGCAGCTCTACGTACTTTGTCGTTGTGGGATACCATTATACAATAATGTTCTGTTGTGAAGTAAAATACGAAACGAGAGAGTTTGGTGGTGACTCTGTCGAGAAAAAGCAAATATAAACGAGAGAGTTGGTGGTTTCTCTGTCGAGAAAAAGCAAATATAAACGAGAGAGAGTTGGTGGTGACTCTGTCGAGAAAAAGCAAATATAAGAGAGTTAGTTGGTGGTGGCTCTGTCGAGAAAAAGCAAATATAAGAGAGTTAGTTGGTGGTCGCTCTCTCGAAAAATGAAATTAAATTAAATAAACGAGAGTTTGGGGAGCTCTCGGAAAAGTGAAAGAAACTAAACGAAGGAGAGGGTTTTTGGTGGTACCCTCTCTATACATATATAATATTATAACACAAGAGAGGAAGAGGTGCTCTCAAGTCTTTCGAACGAAAGACTAAAATTTGATGTTGAAAGAAGGAGTTTTTTATGTGTCGTCGTCCGT
>NW_027488475.1:35000-37500 GCF_051014445.1 Colletes latitarsis | reverse complement strand
TTACGTTGCGCTCGCTCGAAGAGGAGACGACGACCGATTGTCACACACAACGCGCAGGGGCCGAAACAAAGCGCCCAAGGATCTACAGCCGAGGAACGAGACGCCGTCGAACATCGTTTCGCGACGTTCCTTTACGGTTTGAACTTGCGTATCCCGCTTTGCCCGGTGGCGTGTGTGCTCGTCGTCGTGCTCCGAACGAAACGTCCTGATGACGGCGAGGAAGTAATAAAATAATATACATCCTTACGGGTAGCCTGAAGCGAATCGCAAACGAACGACAACGCGTCGATTGTGCGGCCATCGTTGCTCGCGCGACTAACGACGACCAGCCGAGAAGGCTGTAGTTTATCGCATCGATTTCATCGAGCAACCGATGGACGCTGCCGCGTTCGTTCGTAAATGAATGTTATACATACTCACGGATAGCCTGAGGCGAATAATCGCAAACGACGACGCGTCGATTGTGCGGCCATCGTTGCTCGCGCGACTAACGACGATCAGCCGAGACGGCTGTAGTTTATCGCATCGATTTCATCGAGCAACCGATGGACGCTGCCGCGTTCGTTCGTAAATGAATGTTATACATACTCACGGATAGCCTGAGGCGAATAATCGCAAACGACGACGCGTCGATTGTGCGGCCATCGTTGCTCGCGCGACTAACGACGATCAGCCGAGACGGCTGTAGTTTATCGCATCGATTTCATCGAGCAACCGATGGACGCTGCCGCGTTCGTTCGTAAATGAATGTTATACATACTCACGGATAGCCTGAGGCGAATAATCGCAAACGACGACGCGTCGATTGTGCGGCCATCGTTGCTCGCGCGACTAACGACGATCAGCCGAGACGGCTGTAGTTTATCGCATCGATTTCATCGAGCAACCGATGGACGCTGCCGCGTTCGTTCGTAAATGAATGTTATACATACTCACGGATAGCCTGAGGCGAATGATCGCAAACGACGACGCGTCGATTTTGCGGCCATCGTTGCTCGCGCGACTAACGACGACCAGCCGAAACGGCTGTAGTTTATCGCATCGATTTCATCGAGCAACCGATGGACGCTGCCGCGTTCGTTCGTAAATGAATATTATACATACTCACGGATAGCCTGAGGCGAATGATCGCAAACGACGACGCGTCGATTTTGCGGCCATCGTTGCTCGCGCGACTAACGACGACCAGCCGAGAAGGCTGTAGTTTATCGCATCGATTTCATCGAGCAACCGATGGGCGCTGCCGCGTTCGTTCGTATATGAATATTATACATACTCACGGATAGCCAGAGGCGAATAATCGCAAACGACGACGCGTCGATTTTGCGGCCATCGTTGCTCGCGCGACTAACGACGACCAGCCGAGACGGCTGTAGTTTATCGCATCGATTTCATCGAGCAACCGGTGGACGCTGCCGCGTTCGTTCGTAAATGAATAATATACATACTCATGGCTAACTTGAGGCGAATAATCGCAAACGACGACGCGTCGATTTTGCGGCCATCGTTGCTCGCGCGACTAACGACGACCAGCCGAAACGGCTGTAGTTTATCGCATCGATTTCATCGAGCAACCGATGGACGCTGCCGCGTTCGTTCGTAAATGAATAATATACATACTCATGGCTAACTTGAGGCGAATAATCGCAAACGACGACGCGTCGATTTTGCGGCCATCGTTGCTCGCGCGACTAACGACGACCAGCCGAAACGGCTGTAGTTTATCGCATCGATTTCATCGAGCAACCGATGGACGCTGCCGCGTTCGTTCGTAAATGAATAATATACATACTCATGGCTAACTTGAGGCGAATAATCGCAAACGACGACGCGTCGATTTTGCGGCCATCGTTGCTCGCGCGACTAACGACGACCAGCCGAAACGGCTGTAGTTTATCGCATCGATTTCATCGAGCAACCGATGGACGCTGCCGCGTTCGTTCGTAAATGAATGTTATACATACTCATGGCTAACTTGAGGCGAATAATCGCAAACGACGACGCGTCGATTTTGCGGCCATCGTTGCTCGCGCGACTAACGACGACCAGCCGAGACGGCTGTAGTTTATCGCATCGATTTCATCGAGCAACCGATGGACGCTGCCGCGTTCGTTCGTAAATGAATAATATACATACTCATGGCTAACGTGAGGCGAATAATCGCAAACGACGACGCGTCGATTGTGCGGCCATCCGTTGCTCGCGCGACTAACGACGACCAGCCGAGAAGGCTGTAGTTTATCGCATCGATTTCATCGAGCAACCGATGGGCGCTGCCGCGTGCGTTCGCCCGATTGCGCGTGAAGTTACTGTTCGGAACCAAGAATATACGGGTGTATTATACCCGTTTGGTCGCAGCCACGCGCAAAGGCTTTTGAATGTACTGTACGCCCGGCCGTCGAACGATGGTTTTCCGTCATTCAGGAAACAAAAAGAAACTTTTGTCGTCGATATGGCGCGTTCAATCCTCCGTCGATACGCTGGTCGGAGGTGCGAACAT
>NW_027488475.1:7500-27500 GCF_051014445.1 Colletes latitarsis | reverse complement strand
ACCTAACCCAGACCTAACCCAGAAATAACCCAGACCTAACCCAGACCTAACCCAGTCCTAACCCAGTCCTAACCCAGTCCTAACCCAGACCTAACCCAGTCCTAACCCAGTCCTAACCCAGACCTAACCCAGTCCTAACCCAGTCCTAACCCAGACCTAACCCAGACCTAACCCAGACCTAACCAAATCCAGTACTAACCCAGACCTAACCCAGTCCTAACCCAGACCTAACCCAGTCCTAACCCAGACCTAACCCAGACCTAACCCAGTCCTAACCCAGTCCTAACCCAGACCTAACCCAGTCCTAACCCAGTCCTAACCCAGACCTAACCCAGTCCTAACCCAGTCCTAACCCAGACCTAACCCAGTCCTAACCCAGTCCTAACCCAGACCTAACCCAGACCTAACCCAGACCGAACCCAGACCTAACCCAGACCTAACCCAGTCCTAACCCAGACCTAACCCAGACCTAACCCAGTCCTAACCCAGTCCTAACCCAGACCTAACCCAGTCCTAACCCAGTCCTAACCCAGACCTAACCCAGTCCTAACCCAGTCCTAACCCAGACCTAACCCAGTCCTAACCCAGTCCTAACCCAGACCTAACCCAAACCTAACCCAGACCGAACCCAGACCTAACCCAGCCCTAACCCAGACCTAACCCAGACCTAACCAAATCCAGTACTAACCCAGACCTAACCCAGACCTAACCCAGACCTAACCAAATCCAGTACTAACCCAGACCTAACCCAGTCCTAACCCAGACCTAACCCAGACCTAACCCAGTCCTAACCCAGTCCTAACCCAGACCTAACCCAGACCTAACCCAGACCTAACCCAGACCTAACCCAGACCTAACCCAGACCTAACCCAGTCCTAACCCAGACCGAACCCAGACCTAACCCAGACCTAACCCAGTCCTAACCCAGACCTAACCCAGTCCTAACCCAGACCTAACCCAGACCTAACCCAGTCCTAACCCAGTCCTAACCCAGACCTAACCCAGACCTAACCCAGACCTAACCCAGACCTAACCCAGACCTAACCCAGAAATAACCCAGACCTAACCCAGACCTAACCCAGTCCTAACCCAGTCCTAACCCAGTCCTAACCCAGACCTAACCCAGTCCTAACCCAGTCCTAACCCAGACCTAACCCAGTCCTAACCCAGTCCTAACCCAGACCTAACCCAGACCTAACCCAGACCTAACCAAATCCAGTACTAACCCAGACCTAACCCAGTCCTAACCCAGACCTAACCCAGTCCTAACCCAGACCTAACCCAGACCTAACCCAGTCCTAACCCAGTCCTAACCCAGACCTAACCCAGTCCTAACCCAGTCCTAACCCAGACCTAACCCAGTCCTAACCCAGTCCTAACCCAGACCTAACCCAGTCCTAACCCAGTCCTAACCCAGACCTAACCCAGACCTAACCCAGACCGAACCCAGACCTAACCCAGACCTAACCCAGTCCTAACCCAGACCTAACCCAGACCTAACCCAGTCCTAACCCAGTCCTAACCCAGACCTAACCCAGTCCTAACCCAGTCCTAACCCAGACCTAACCCAGTCCTAACCCAGTCCTAACCCAGACCTAACCCAGTCCTAACCCAGTCCTAACCCAGACCTAACCCAAACCTAACCCAGACCGAACCCAGACCTAACCCAGCCCTAACCCAGACCTAACCCAGACCTAACCAAATCCAGTACTAACCCAGACCTAACCCAGTCCTAACCCAGACCTAACCCAGTCCTAACCCAGACCTAACCCAGACCTAACCCAGTCCTAACCCAGTCCTAACCCAGACCTAACCCAGACCTAACCCAGACCGAACCCAGACCTAACCCAGACCTAACCCAGTCCTAACCCAGACCTAACCCAGACCTAACCCAGTCCTAACCCAGTCCTAACCCAGTCCTAACCCAGACCTAACCCAGTCCTAACCCAGTCCTAACCCAGACCTAACCCAGACCTAACCCAGACCTAACCAAATCCAGTACTAACCCAGACCTAACCCAGTCCTAACCCAGACCTAACCCAGTCCTAACCCAGACCTAACCCAGACCTAACCCAGACCTAACCCAGACCTAACCAAATCCAGTACTAACCCAGACCTAACCCAGTCCTAACCCAGACCTAACCCAGTCCTAACCCAGACCTAACCCAGACCTAACCCAGTCCTAACCCAGTCCTAACCCAGACCTAACCCAGACCTAACCCAGTCCTAACCCAGTCCTAACCCAGACCTAACTCAGACCTAACCCAGACCTAACCCAGACCTAACCCAGTCCTAACCCAGTCCTAACCCAGAAATAACCCAGACCTAACCCAGACCTAACCCAGTCCTAACCCAGTCCTAACCCAGTCCTAACCCAGACCTAACCCAGACCTAACCCAGACCTAACCCAGACCTAACCCAGTCCTAACCCAGACCGAACCCAGACCTAACCCAGACCTAACCCAGTCCTAACCCAGACCTAACCCAGTCCTAACCCAGACCTAACCCAGACCTAACCCAGTCCTAACCCAGTCCTAACCCAGACCTAACCCAGACCTAACCCAGACCTAACCCAGACCTAACCCAGACCTAACCCAGAAATAACCCAGACCTAACCCAGACCTAACCCAGTCCTAACCCAGTCCTAACCCAGTCCTAACCCAGACCTAACCCAGTCCTAACCCAGTCCTAACCCAGACCTAACCCAGACCTAACCCAGACCTAACCAAATCCAGTACTAACCCAGACCTAACCCAGTCCTAACCCAGACCTAACCCAGTCCTAACCCAGACCTAACCCAGACCTAACCCAGTCCTAACCCAGTCCTAACCCAGACCTAACCCAGTCCTAACCCAGACCTAACCCAGACCTAACCCAGTCCTAACACAGTCCTAACCCAGTCCTAACCAAGTCCTAACCCAGAACCTACCCAGTCCTAACCCAAACCTAACCCAGACCTAACCCAGACCTAACCCAGTCCTAACCCAGTCCTAACCCAGACCTAACCCAGTCCTAACCCAGACCTAACCCAGTCCTAACCCAGAAATACCCCAGACCTGACCCAGACCTAACCCAGACCTAACCCAGCCCTAACCCAGACCTAACCCAGACCTAACCCAGACCTAACCCAGAAATAACCCAGACCTAACCCAGACCTAACCCAGACCTAACCCAGACCTAACCCAGTCCTAACCCAGACCTAACCCAGTCCTAACCCAGACCTAACCCAGACCTAACCCAGACCTAACCCAGACCTAACCCAGAAATAACCCAGACCTAACCCAGACCTAACCCAGTCCTAACCCAGAAATACCCCAGACCTGACCCAGACCTAACCCAGACCTAACCCAGCCCTAACCCAGACCTAACCCAGACCTAACCCAGACCTAACCCAGAAATAACCCAGACCTAACCCAGACCTAACCCAGTCCTAACCCAGTACTAACCCAGTCCTAACCCAGACCTAACCCAGTCCTAACCCAGACCTAACCCAGACCTAACCCAGTCCTAACCTAGACCTAACCCAGTCCTAAACCAGACCTAACCCAATCCTAACCCAGTCGTAACCCAGACCTAACCCAGTCGTAACCCAGACCTAACCCAGTCGTAACCCAGACCTAACCCAGTCGTAACCCAGACCTAACCCAGTCGTAACCCAGTCCTAACCCAGTCCTAACCCAGACCTAACCCAGACCTAACCCAGACCTAACCCAGTCCTAACCCAGTCCTAACCCAGACCTAACCCAGTCCTAACCCAGACCTAACCCAGACCTAACCCAGTCCTAACCCAGACCTAACCCAGTCCTAACCCAGTCCTAACCCAGTCCTAACCCAGTCTTAAACCAGTCCTAACTCAGACCTAACCGAGACGTAACCCAGACCTTATCCAATTCAGTCCTAACACAGTCCATATTCATTTTTTTTTTTTTTTTTTTTTTTTTTTTTTTATTTCTGTTTTAGATACCGAAGGAGATCCTTGGATAGGCACCCATGCCTCAGAAGAATATATGGGTAGTTTGGGAATCTGACTCACCATACCCCACAAGTGTCTCATCCGTCTTTACTCATTCAGACACCACTCATGCCAACAAGCATCCCGGGACGCAGGCGAAACTGCTCTCCGCATTACTTCACCTAACCAATTCTAAACTAGCCCTAACGCAGTTCCAATACAGTCATTACAAAATGGGCTAGGTCTGGGCCAGTGTTGCGGGGGTTTGGGGCGCGCAGACCCCAGTCAGCAAAACGAATTCAATATGATGCTGTTCAATTTAATATGATACCGCTATTACAAAGGGGGTTAGGTCTGGGCTAGTGTAGCGGGGGTCTGGGGGGCGCAGACCCCTGTCAGCAAAACGAATTCAATATGATGCTGCTCAATTTAATTTGATACCGCTATTACAAAATGGGTTAGGTCTGGGCTGGTGTAGCGGGGGTTTGGGGGGCGCAGACCCCAGTCAGCAAAACGAATTCAATATGATGCTGTTCAATTTAATTTGATACCGCTATTACAAAATGGGTTAGGTCTGGGCTAGTGTAGCGGGGGTTTGGGGGGCGCAGACCCCAGTCAGCAAAACGAATTCAATATGATGCTGTTCAATTTAATTTGATACCGCTATTACAAAATGGGTTAGGTCTGGGCTAGTGTAGCGGGGGTTTGGGGGGCGCAGCCCCCCATTCAGCAAAACGAATTATGTACGATGCTGTTCAATTTAATATGATACCACTATTACAAAGTGGGTTAGGTCTGGGCTAGTGTAGCGGGGGTCTGGGGGCGCAGACCCCTGTCAGCAAAACGAATTCAATATGATGCTGTTCAATTTAATTTGATACAGCTATTACAAAATGGGTTAGGTCTGGGCTAGTGTAGCGGGGGTTTGGGGGGCGCAGCCCCCCATTCAGCAAAACGAATTATGTACGATGCTGTTCAATTTAATATGATACCACTATTACAAAGTGGGTTAGGTCTGGGCTAGTATAGCGGGGGTCTGGGGGGCGCAGACCCCAGTCAGCAAAACGAATTCAATATGATGCTGTTCAATTTAATTTGATACCGCTATTACAAAATGGGTTAGGTCTGGGCTAGTGTAGCGGGGGTTTGGGGGGCGCAGCCCCCCATTCAGCAAAACGAATTTAGTACGATGCTGTTCAATTTAATATGATACCGCTATTACAAAGTGGGTTAGGTCCGGGCTAGTGTTGCGGGGGTCTGGGGCGCGCAGACCCCAGTCAGCAAAACGAATTCAATATGATGCTGTTCAATTTAATATGATACCGCTATTACAAAGGGGGTTAGGTCTGGGCTAGTGTAGCGGGGGTCTGGGGGGCGCAGACCCCTGTCAGCAAAACGAATTTAGTACGATGCTGTTCAATTTAATTTGATACCGCTATTACAAAATGGGTTAGGTCTGGGCTAGTGTAGCGGGGGTTTGGGGGGCGCAGCCCCCCATTCAGCAAAACGAATTAAGTACGATGCTGTTCAATTTAATATGATACCACTATTACAAAGTGGGTTAGGTCTGGGCTATTGTAGCGGGGGTCGGGGGGGCGCAGACCCCAGTCAGCAAAACGAATTCAATATGATGCTGTTCAATTTAGTTTGATACCGCTATTACAAAATGGGTTAGGTCTGGGCTAGTGTAGCGGGGGTTTGGGGGGCGCAGCCCCCCATTCAGCAAAACGAATTTAGTACGATGCTGTTCAATTTAATGTGATACCGCTATTACAAAGTGGGTTAGGTCCGGGCTAGTGTTGCGGGGGTCTGGGGCGCGCAGACCCCAGTCAGCAAAACGAATTCAATATGATGCTGTTCAATTTAATATGATACCGCTATTACAAAGGGGGTTAGGTCTGGGCTAGTGTAGCGGGGGTCTGGGGGGCGCAGACCCCTGTCAGCAAAACGAATTTAGTACGATGCTGTTCAATTTAATTTGATACCGCTATTACAAAATGGGTTAGGTCTGGGCTAGTGTAGCGGGGGTTTGGGGGGCGCAGCCCCCCATTCAGCAAAACGAATTAAGTACGATGCTGTTCAATTTAATATGATACCACTATTACAAAGTGGGTTAGGTCTGGGCTATTGTAGCGGGGGTCTGGGGGGCGCAGACCCCAGTCAGCAAAACGAATTCAATATGATGCTGTTCAATTTAATTTGATACCGCTATTACAAAATGGGTTAGGTCTGGGCTAGTGTAGCGGGGGTTTGGGGGGCGCAGCCCCCCATTCAGCAAAACGAATTTAGTACGATGCTGTTCAATTTAATATGATACCGCTATTACAAAGTGGGTTAGGTCCGGGCTAGTGTTGCGGGGGTCTGGGGGGCGCAGCCCCCCAGTCAGCAAAACGAATTTAGTACGATGCTGTTCAATTTAATTTGATACCGCTATTACAAAATGGGTTAGGTCTGGGCTAGTGTAGCGGGGGTTTGGGGGGCGCAGCCCCCCATTCAGCAAAACGAATTAAGTACGATGCTGTTCAATTTAATATGATACCACTATTACAAAGTGGGTTTGGTCTGGGCTAGTGTAGCGGGGGTCTGGGGGGCGCAGACCCCAGTCAGCAAAACGAATTCAATATGATGCTGTTCAACCCCTCGGGAATTTTTAATTTCTGTTTTATTCACCGTAATGCTCATGGAACGTACTTTCATATTCTTGTTTTTTGCTTCACGAAAATTTTTGTACACTAATTACTTTTTAATAGGAAAACGTGCAACGGCAAACTCCTTCCTAGGGTCACTGGGAAGATGACATTGACAAAATATGTTAAGATCAGCCGCCCCTATGCGTAAAGTATGTCGTTTTTCCATTTTTTCGATCCGGAGCGACACCAACATTGTGTTGCAATTTTAAACTGCGCGGTTAAACGGCGGGCCAAACAGTCGGTGGTTTATGCAACAGCAACCATCAAACTAGTAGGAGAATACACGCCCGTGATAGTATAGGAGATTCCCACTGTCCCTATCTTTTTTTTTATCTCGGACATATATATACCGGCTTATCGTCAATAACTCGAAAACCAGCACGTTAAGGCCAATTTTCGTCTATACGATTCTTATGCAGTTTTAGATTCTCTACACGGTCCACTGATCGTTTTATTTTTTTGTCGAATTTTGAGAATTTTTTTTTTTTTTTCTCGAAAACGAGCTCGACGACCTGCACTTTTGACGACGCCATCGTGTTCCCCGGATTTTTTCCTGCAAGATAGCGTGTCTATTTTTTGTCCTACGACGATTTTTGACGCCGGAGCGGTGTTTCGGAGCAGAGCGGACTTAGAAACTTTCGCGCGTCGACCGCCGGACCGATCGCTCCAGGCTGTTTTTCGTCAATAACTCGAAAACGAGCACGGTAACGCTCGTTTTCGCCCGTACGATACTTGTACCGTTTACCGATGGCTACCTGGTAGATGGTTTTTTTTTTTTTTATCTCGAATTTTGAGAGCTTTTTTAATTTTTTCCACAAAAACGAGCACGTGAACGCCAATTTTCGTCTATACGATTCTTATGCAGTTTTATATTCTCTACACGGTCCACTGATCGTTTTATTTTTTTGTCGAATTTTGAGAATTTTTTTTTTTTTTTCTCGAAAACGAGCTCGACGACCTGCACTTTTGACGACGCCATCGTGTTCCCCGGATTTTTTCCTGCAAGATAGCGTGTCTATTTTTTGTCCTACGACGATTTTTGACGCCGGAGCGGTGTTTCGGAGCAGAGCGGACTTAGAAACTTTCGCGCGTCGACCGCCGGACCGATCGCTCCAGGCTGTTTTTCGTCAATAACTCGAAAACGAGCACGGTAACGCTCGTTTTCGCCCGTACGATACTTGTACCGTTTACCGTTGGCTACCTGGTAGATGGTTTTTTTTTTTTTTATCTCGAATTTTGAGAGCTTTTTTAACTTTTTTCTCAAAAACGAGCACGTGAACGCCAATTTTGGTCTATACGATTCTTATGCAGTTTTAGATTCTCTACACGGTCCACTGATCGTTTTATTTTTTTGTCGAATTTTGAGAATTTTTTTTTTTTTTTCTCGAAAACGAGCTCGACGACCTGCACTTTTGACGACGCCATCGTGTTCCCCGGATTTTTTCCTGCAAGATAGGGTGGCGATTTTTTGTCCTACGACGATTTTTGACGCCGGAGCGATGATTCGGAGCAGAGCGGACTTAGAAACTTTCGCGCGTCGACCGCCGGACCGATCGCTCCAGGCTGTTTTTCGTCAATAACTCGAAAACGAGCACGGTAACGCTCGTTTTCGCCCGTACGATACTTGTACCGTTTACCGTTGGCTACCTGGTAGACGGTTTTTTTTTTTTTTATCTCGAAGTTTGAGAGCTTTTTTAATTTTTTCCACAAAAACGAGCACGTGAACGCCAATTTTCGTCTATACGATTCTTATGCAGTTTTATATTCTCTACACGGTCCACTGATCGTTTTATTTTTTTGTCGAATTTTGAGAATTTTTTTTTTTTTTTCTCGAAAACGAGCTCGACGACCTGCACTTTTGACGACGCCATCGTGTTCCCCGGATTTTTTCCTGCAAGATAGGGTGGCGATTTTTTGTCCTACGACGATTTTTGACGCCGGAGCGATGATTCGGAGCAGAGCGGACTTAGAAACTTTCGCGCGTCGACCGCCGGACCGATCGCTCCAGGCTGTTTTTCGTCAATAACTCGAAAACGAGCACGGTAACGCTCGTTTTCGCCCGTACGATACTTGTACCGTTTACCGTTGGCTACCTGGTAGACGGTTTTTTTTTTTTTTATCTCGAAGTTTGAGAGCTTTTTTAATTTTTTCCACAAAAACGAGCACGTGAACGCCAATTTTCGTCTATACGATTCTTATGCAGTTTTATATTCTCTACACGGTCCACTGATCGTTTTATTTTTTTGTCGAATTTTGAGAATTTTTTTTTTTTTTTCTCGAAAACGAGCTCGACGACCTGCACTTTTGACGACGCCATCGTGTTCCCCGGATTTTTTCCTGCAAGATAGCGTGTCTATTTTTTGTCCTACGACGATTTTTGACGCCGGAGCGGTGTTTCGGAGCAGAGCGGACTTAGAAACTTTCGCGCGTCGACCGCCGGACCGATCGCTCCAGGCTGTTTTTCGTCAATAACTCGAAAACGAGCACGGTAACGCTCGTTTTCGCCCGTACGATACTTGTACCGTTTACCGTTGGCTACCTGGTAGATGGTTTTTTTTTTTTTATCTCGAATTTTGAGAGCTTTTTTAACTTTTTTCTCAAAAACGAGCACGTGAACGCCAATTTTGGTCTATACGATTCTTATGCAGTTTTAGATTCTCTACACGGTCCACTGATCGTTTTATTTTTTTGTCGAGTTTTGAGAATTTTTTTTTTTTTTTCTCGAAAACTAGCTCGACGACCTGCACTTTTGACGACGCCATCGTGTTCCCCGGATTTTTTCCTGCAAGATAGGGTGGCGATTTTTTGTCCTACGACGATTTTTGACGCCGGAGCGGTGTTTCGGAGCAGAGCGGACTTAGAAACTTTCGCGCGTCGACCGCCGGACCGATCGCTCCAGGCTGTTTTTCGTCAATAACTCGAAAACGAGCACGGTAACGCTCGTTTTCGCCCGTACGATACTTGTACCGTTTACCGTTGGCTACCTGGTAGACGGTTTTTTTTTTTTTTATCTCGAAGTTTGAGAGCTTTTTTAATTTTTTCCACAAAAACGAGCACGTGAACGCCAATTTTCGTCTATACGATTCTTATGCAGTTTTATATTCTCTACACGGTCCACTGATCGTTTTATTTTTTTGTCGAATTTTGAGAATTTTGTTTTTTTTTTCTCGAAAACGAGCTCGACGACCTGCACTTTTGACGACGCCATCGTGTTCCCCGGATTTTTTCCTGCAAGATAGCGTGTCTATTTTTTGTCCTACGACGATTTTTGACGCCGGAGCGGTGTTTCGGAGCAGAGCGGACTTAGAAACTTTCGCGCGTCGACCGCCGGACCGATCGCTCCAGGCTGTTTTTCGTCAATAACTCGAAAACGAGCACGGTAACGCTCGTTTTCGCCCGTACGATACTTGTACCGTTTACCGTTGGCTACCTGGTAGATGGTTTTTTTTTTTTTTATCTCGAATTTTGAGAGCTTTTTTAATTTTTTCCACAAAAACGAGCACGTGAACGCCAATTTTCGTCTATACGATTCTTATGCAGTTTTATATTCTCTACACGGTCCACTGATCGTTTTATTTTTTTGTCGAATTTTGAGAATTTTTTTTTTTTTTTCTCGAAAACGAGCTCGACGACCTGCACTTTTGACGACGCCATCGTGTTCCCCGGATTTTTTCCTGCAAGATAGCGTGTCTATTTTTTGTCCTACGACGATTTTTGACGCCGGAGCGGTGTTTCGGAGCAGAGCGGACTTAGAAACTTTCGCGCGTCGACCGCCGGACCGATCGCTCCAGGCTGTTTTTCGTCAATAACTCGAAAACGAGCACGGTAACGCTCGTTTTCGCCCGTACGATACTTGTACCGTTTACCGTTGGCTACCTGGTAGATGGTTTTTTTTTTTTTTATCTCGAATTTTGAGAGCTTTTTTAACTTTTTTCTCAAAAACGAGCACGTGAACGCCAATTTTGGTCTATACGATTCTTATGCAGTTTTATATTCTCTACACGGTCCACTGATCGTTTTATTTTTTTGTCGAATTTTGAGAATTTTTTTTTTTTTTTCTCGAAAACGAGCTCGACGACCTGCACTTTTGACGACGCCATCGTGTTCCCCGGATTTTTTCCTGCAAGATAGGGTGGCGATTTTTTGTCCTACGACGATTTTTGACGCCGGAGCGATGATTCGGAGCAGAGCGGACTTAGAAACTTTCGCGCGTCGACCGCCGGACCGATCGCTCCAGGCTGTTTTTCGTCAATAACTCGAAAACGAGCACGGTAACGCTCGTTTTCGCCCGTACGATACTTGTACCGTTTACCGTTGGCTACCTGGTAGACGGTTTTTTTTTTTTTTTATCTCGAAGTTTGAGAGCTTTTTTAATTTTTTCCACAAAAACGAGCACGTGAACGCCAATTTTCGTCTATACGATTCTTATGCAGTTTTATATTCTCTACACGGTCCACTGATCGTTTTATTTTTTTGTCGAATTTTGAGAATTTTTTTTTTTTTTTCTCGAAAACGAGCTCGACGACCTGCACTTTTGACGACGCCATCGTGTTCCCCGGATTTTTTCCTGCAAGATAGCGTGTCTATTTTTTGTCCTACGACGATTTTTGACGCCGGAGCGGTGTTTCGGAGCAGAGCGGACTTAGAAACTTTCGCGCGTCGACCGCCGGACCGATCGCTCCAGGCTGTTTTTCGTCAATAACTCGAAAACGAGCACGGTAACGCTCGTTTTCGCCCGTACGATACTTGTACCGTTTACCGTTGGCTACCTGGTAGATGGTTTTTTTTTTTTTTATCTCGAATTTTGAGAGCTTTTTTAACTTTTTTCTCAAAAACGAGCACGTGAACGCCAATTTTGGTCTATACGATTCTTATGCAGTTTTAGATTCTCTACACGGTCCACTGATCGTTTTATTTTTTTGTCGAGTTTTGAGAATTTTTTTTTTTTTTCTCGAAAACTAGCTCGACGACCTGCACTTTTGACGACGCCATCGTGTTCCCCGGATTTTTTCCTGCAAGATAGGGTGGCGATTTTTTGTCCTACGACGATTTTTGACGCCGGAGCGGTGTTTCGGAGCAGAGCGGACTTAGAAACTTTCGCGCGTCGACCGCCGGACCGATCGCTCCAGGCTGTTTTTCGTCAATAACTCGAAAACGAGCACGGTAACGCTCGTTTTCGCCCGTACGATACTTGTACCGTTTACCGTTGGCTACCTGGTAGACGGTTTTTTTTTTTTTTATCTCGAAGTTTGAGAGCTTTTTTAATTTTTTCCACAAAAACGAGCACGTGAACGCCAATTTTCGTCTATACGATTCTTATGCAGTTTTATATTCTCTACACGGTCCACTGATCGTTTTATTTTTTTGTCGAATTTTGAGAATTTTGTTTTTTTTTTCTCGAAAACGAGCTCGACGACCTGCACTTTTGACGACGCCATCGTGTTCCCCGGATTTTTTCCTGCAAGATAGCGTGTCTATTTTTTGTCCTACGACGATTTTTGACGCCGGAGCGGTGTTTCGGAGCAGAGCGGACTTAGAAACTTTCGCGCGTCGACCGCCGGACCGATCGCTCCAGGCTGTTTTTCGTCAATAACTCGAAAACGAGCACGGTAACGCTCGTTTTCGCCCGTACGATACTTGTACCGTTTACCGTTGGCTACCTGGTAGATGGTTTTTTTTTTTTTTATCTCGAATTTTGAGAGCTTTTTTAACTTTTTCCACAAAAACGAGCACGTGAACGCCAATTTTGGTCTATACGATTCTTATGCAGTTTTATATTCTCTACACGGTCCACTGATCGTTTTATTTTTTTGTCGAATTTTGAGAATTTTTTTTTTTTTTTCTCGAAAACGAGCTCGACGACCTGCACTTTTGACGACGCCATCGTGTTCCCCGGATTTTTTCCTGCAAGATAGGGTGGCGATTTTTTGTCCTACGACGATTTTTGACGCCGGAGCGATGATTCGGAGCAGAGCGGACTTAGAAACTTTCGCGCGTCGACCGCCGGACCGATCGCTCCAGGCTGTTTTTCGTCAATAACTCGAAAACGAGCACGGTAACGCTCGTTTTCGCCCGTACGATACTTGTACCGTTTACCGTTGGCTACCTGGTAGACGGTTTTTTTTTTTTTATCTCGAAGTTTGAGAGCTTTTTTAACTTTTTTCTCAAAAACGAGCACGTGAACGCCAATTTTGGTCTATACGATTCTTATGCAGTTTTAGATTCTCTACACGGTCCACTGATCGTTTTATTTTTTTGTCGAGTTTTGAGAATTTTTTTTTTTTTTTCTCGAAAACTAGCTCGACGACCTGCACTTTTGACGACGCCATCGTGTTCCCCGGATTTTTTCCTGCAAGATAGGGTGGCGATTTTTTGTCCTACGACGATTTTTGACGCCGGAGCGGTGTTTCGGAGCAGAGCGGACTTAGAAACTTTCGCGCGTCGACCGCCGGACCGATCGCTCCAGGCTGTTTTTCGTCAATAACTCGAAAACGAGCACGGTAACGCTCGTTTTCGCCCGTACGATACTTGTACCGTTTACCGTTGGCTACCTGGTAGACGGTTTTTTTTTTTTTTATCTCGAATTTTGAGAGCTTTTTTAATTTTTTCCACAAAAACGAGCACGTGAACGCCAATTTTCGTCTATACGATTCTTATGCAGTTTTATATTCTCTACACGGTCCACTGATCGTTTTATTTTTTTGTCGAATTTTGAGAATTTTTTTTTTTTTTTCTCGAAAACGAGCTCGACGACCTGCACTTTTGACGACGCCATCGTGTTCCCCGGATTTTTTCCTGCAAGATAGCGTGTCTATTTTTTGTCCTACGACGATTTTTGACGCCGGAGCGGTGTTTCGGAGCAGAGCGGACTTAGAAACTTTCGCGCGTCGACCGCCGGACCGATCGCTCCAGGCTGTTTTTCGTCAATAACTCGAAAACGAGCACGGTAACGCTCGTTTTCGCCCGTACGATACTTGTACCGTTTACCGTTGGCTACCTGGTAGATGGTTTTTTTTTTTTTTATCTCGAATTTTGAGAGCTTTTTTAACTTTTTTCTCAAAAACGAGCACGTGAACGCCAATTTTGGTCTATACGATTCTTATGCAGTTTTATATTCTCTACACGGTCCACTGATCGTTTTATTTTTTTGTCGAATTTTGAGAATTTTTTTTTTTTTTTCTCGAAAACGAGCTCGACGACCTGCACTTTTGACGACGCCATCGTGTTCCCCGGATTTTTTCCTGCAAGATAGGGTGGCGATTTTTTGTCCTACGACGATTTTTGACGCCGGAGCGATGATTCGGAGCAGAGCGGACTTAGAAACTTTCGCGCGTCGACCGCCGGACCGATCGCTCCAGGCTGTTTTTCGTCAATAACTCGAAAACGAGCACGGTAACGCTCGTTTTCGCCCGTACGATACTTGTACCGTTTACCGTTGGCTACCTGGTAGACGGTTTTTTTTTTTTTTATCTCGAAGTTTGAGAGCTTTTTTAATTTTTTCCACAAAAACGAGCACGTGAACGCCAATTTTCGTCTATACGATTCTTATGCAGTTTTATATTCTCTACACGGTCCACTGATCGTTTTATTTTTTTGTCGAATTTTGAGAATTTTTTTTTTTTTTTCTCGAAAACGAGCTCGACGACCTGCACTTTTGACGACGCCATCGTGTTCCCCGGATTTTTTCCTGCAAGATAGCGTGTCTATTTTTTGTCCTACGACGATTTTTGACGCCGGAGCGGTGTTTCGGAGCAAAGCGGACTTAGAAACTTTCGCGCGTCGACCGCCGGACCGATCGCTCCAGGCTGTTTTTCGTCAATAACTCGAAAACGAGCACGGTAACGCTCGTTTTCGCCCGTACGATACTTGTACCGTTTACCGTTGGCTACCTGGTAGATGGTTTTTTTTTTTTTATCTCGAATTTTGAGAGCTTTTTTAACTTTTTTCTCAAAAACGAGCACGTGAACGCCAATTTTGGTCTATACGATTCTTATGCAGTTTTAGATTCTCTACACGGTCCACTGATCGTTTTATTTTTTTGTCGAGTTTTGAGAATTTTTTTTTTTTTTTCTCGAAAACTAGCTCGACGACCTGCACTTTTGACGACGCCATCGTGTTCCCCGGATTTTTTCCTGCAAGATAGGCTGGCGATTTTTTGTCCTACTCCCATATTCGTGTCTTTTTGCTTAACGAAATCTTCTATATACTAATAACTTTTTAATAAAAAAACGTGCGACGGCAAAATCCGTCTTAGAGTCACTGGGGTGGTGACATGACAAAATATGTTAAGATCAGCCGCCCCTATGCGTAAAGTATGTCGTTTTTCCATTTTTTCACCCCGGAGCGACACCAACATTGTGTTGCAATTTTAAACCGCGCGGTTAAACGGCGGGCCAAACAGTCGGTGGTTTATGCAACAGCAACCATCAAACTAGTAGGAGAATACACGCCCGTGATAGTATAGGAGATTCCCACTGTCCCTATCTTTTTTTTTATCTCGGACATATATATACCGGCTTATCGTCAATAACTCGAAAACCAGCACGTTAAGGCCAATTTTGGTCTATACGATTCTTATGCAGTTTTAGATTCTCTACACGGTCCAATGATCGTTTTATTTTTTTGTCGAATTTTGAGAATTTTTTTTTTTTTTCTCGAAAACGAGCTCGACGACCTGCACTTTTGACGACGCCATCGTGTTCCCCGGATTTTTTCCTGCAAGATAGGGTGGCGATTTTTTGTCCTACGACGATTTTTGACGCCGGAGCGATGATTCGGAGCAGAGCGGACTTAGAAACTTTCGCGCGTCGACCGCCGGACCGATCGCTCCAGGCTGTTTTTCGTCAATAACTCGAAAACGAGCACGGTAACGCTCGTTTTCGCCCGTACGATACTTGTACCGTTTACCGTTGGCTACCTGGTAGACGGTTTTTTTTTTTTTTATCTCGAAGTTTGAGAGCTTTTTTAATTTTTTCCACAAAAACGAGCACGTGAACGCCAATTTTCGTCTATACGATTCTTATGCAGTTTTATATTCTCTACACGGTCCACTGATCGTTTTATTTTTTTGTCGAATTTTGAGAATTTTTTTTTTTTTTTCTCGAAAACGAGCTCGACGACCTGCACTTTTGACGACGCCATCGTGTTCCCCGGATTTTTTCCTGCAAGATAGCGTGTCTATTTTTTGTCCTACGACGATTTTTGACGCCGGAGCGGTGTTTCGGAGCAGAGCGGACTTAGAAACTTTCGCGCGTCGACCGCCGGACCGATCGCTCCAGGCTGTTTTTCGTCAATAACTCGAAAACGAGCACGGTAACGCTCGTTTTCGCCCGTACGATACTTGTACCGTTTACCGTTGGCTACCTGGTAGATGGTTTTTTTTTTTTTTATCTCGAATTTTGAGAGCTTTTTTAACTTTTTTCTCAAAAACGAGCACGTGAACGCCAATTTTGGTCTATACGATTCTTATGCAGTTTTATATTCTCTACACGGTCCACTGATCGTTTTATTTTTTTGTCGAATTTTGAGAATTTTTTTTTTTTTTTCTCGAAAACGAGCTCGACGACCTGCACTTTTGACGACGCCATCGTGTTCCCCGGATTTTTTCCTGCAAGATAGCGTGTCTATTTTTTGTCCTACGACGATTTTTGACGCCGGAGCGGTGTTTCGGAGCAGAGCGGACTTAGAAACTTTCGCGCGTCGACCGCCGGACCGATCGCTCCAGGCTGTTTTTCGTCAATAACTCGAAAACGAGCACGGTAACGCTCGTTTTCGCCCGTACGATACTTGTACCGTTTACCGTTGGCTACCTGGTAGATGGTTTTTTTTTTTTTTATCTCGAATTTTGAGAGCTTTTTTAACTTTTTTCTCAAAAACGAGCACGTGAACGCCAATTTTGGTCTATACGATTCTTATGCAGTTTTATATTCTCTACACGGTCCACTGATCGTTTTATTTTTTTGTCGAATTTTGAGAATTTTTTTTTTTTTTTCTCGAAAACGAGCTCGACGACCTGCACTTTTGACGACGCCATCGTGTTCCCCGGATTTTTTCCTGCAAGATAGGGTGGCGATTTTTTGTCCTACGACGATTTTTGACGCCGGAGCGATGATTCGGAGCAGAGCGGACTTAGAAACTTTCGCGCGTCGACCGCCGGACCGATCGCTCCAGGCTGTTTTTCGTCAATAACTCGAAAACGAGCACGGTAACGCTCGTTTTCGCCCGTACGATACTTGTACCGTTTACCGTTGGCTACCTGGTAGACGGTTTTTTTTTTTTTTATCTCGAAGTTTGAGAGCTTTTTTAATTTTTTCCACAAAAACGAGCACGTGAACGCCAATTTTCGTCTATACGATTCTTATGCAGTTTTATATTCTCTACACGGTCCACTGATCGTTTTATTTTTTTGTCGAATTTTGAGAATTTTTTTTTTTTTTTCTCGAAAACGAGCTCGACGACCTGCACTTTTGACGACGCCATCGTGTTCCCCGGATTTTTTCCTGCAAGATAGCGTGTCTATTTTTTGTCCTACGACGATTTTTGACGCCGGAGCGGTGTTTCGGAGCAGAGCGGACTTAGAAACTTTCGCGCGTCGACCGCCGGACCGATCGCTCCAGGCTGTTTTTCGTCAATAACTCGAAAACGAGCACGGTAACGCTCGTTTTCGCCCGTACGATACTTGTACCGTTTACCGTTGGCTACCTGGTAGATGGTTTTTTTTTTTTTTATCTCGAATTTTGAGAGCTTTTTTAACTTTTTTCTCAAAAACGAGCACGTGAACGCCAATTTTGGTCTATACGATTCTTATGCAGTTTTAGATTCTCTACACGGTCCACTGATCGTTTTATTTTTTTGTCGAATTTTGAGAATTTTTTTTTTTTTTTCTCGAAAACGAGCTCGACGACCTGCACTTTTGACGACGCCATCGTGTTCCCCGGATTTTTTCCTGCAAGATAGGGTGGCGATTTTTTGTCCTACGACGATTTTTGACGCCGGAGCGATGATTCGGAGCAGAGCGGACTTAGAAACTTTCGCGCGTCGACCGCCGGACCGATCGCTCCAGGCTGTTTTTCGTCAATAACTCGAAAACGAGCACGGTAACGCTCGTTTTCGCCCGTACGATACTTGTACCGTTTACCGTTGGCTACCTGGTAGACGGTTTTTTTTTTTTTTTATCTCGAAGTTTGAGAGCTTTTTTAATTTTTTCCACAAAAACGAGCACGTGAACGCCAATTTTCGTCTATACGATTCTTATGCAGTTTTATATTCTCTACACGGTCCACTGATCGTTTTATTTTTTTGTCGAATTTTGAGAATTTTTTTTTTTTTTTCTCGAAAACGAGCTCGACGACCTGCACTTTTGACGACGCCATCGTGTTCCCCGGATTTTTTCCTGCAAGATAGCGTGTCGATTTTTTGTCCTAGCTCAATTATTAAGGAAGTTACGGTTTCTTGATTTTTCGGTATGTTCGAACTGGTCTTTTAGGCGGGCGCTCGGTCGCGCGGTGCTTTCGCATCGACCGACGTACCGATCGGCGGCGACGGTTTTTCGTCTATATCTCGAAAACTAGTACGCTAACACATATTTTGACCTATATGATATTTGTTCAGTGTAATTTTTTCTATCTGGTAGGCTGGTTTTTTTTTTTTTATCTCGAATTTTTTGAACGTTTTTGTTTTTTTCTCGAAAACTAGCGCGACGACCGATATTTTTAACTACGGTTTTGAATTCGTCTAATTTTTGCCTACAAGATAGCGTGTCGAGTTTTTGTCCTGCGACGATTTTGACCATTTTTTCATTTTTTTCTCGAAAACGAGCACGGCAATCTATATTTTTAACGACGGCATCGTGTTCCCCTGCTTTTTTCCTACAAGATAGCGTTTTTTTTTTTTGCCCTAGCTCAATTATTAAGGAAATTACAGGTGTTGGTTTTCGCTCTAAGTTATAACAGGCCGTTCGGGCGGGCGGTTGGGTCGCGCGGTTCCCCCCATAAGCGGCCGTGCGTAAGCCCGTGCGTCGCCGGCGTTCCGGCGGGCGCCTCGGTACCTATAAGAGAAGCGACGGTCCGGTCGAGTCGGTCGGGGCAGCGTCGAGCGTACGGCTATTCTTCGACCTCGGTTGAGAAGCAGTCGTCGCTCCTCGGGATTTCATCCTGACTGTTCTGTATCGTGCTCGTTCCAGACTTTCTCCACACTGCATTGCCACGAGTCGGTGTCTTTGACCGAATGGCTCTTGAAGTGGTATAAGCGTCTCGAGTGACGTTGGTGACTTGTATACGTTTAAAATATGTATACTCGTACTATCCGAGCATCAACTCTTCAGTCCGAGCGATTGAAAATTTTGTGAAAACCATAAACTGGCACTACACTCTACGGAGCGTAGCTTAAAAGGCAAAAATTGTATGGAACTACGGTTCGTACTCTGGAAAGTGAGCAAAGAATGAAATACAGGTGTCTGACCTCGACATAACAGTACGGCGCCGAATACGTGCTTTCTCGACCAGCACATACGCGCTTTCTCGTTTTTGTCCAGCATGAATGCTTAGTCTTCGGGCCTGGCAATACGTGCTTCCACGATCGATGCCCAGCGTGAATAAGTGCCCGAGATGTTCAGCATGAGCGCAGCTCTACGTACTTTGTCGTTGTGGGATACCATTATACAATAATGTTCTGTTGTGAAGTAAAATACGAAACGAGAGAGTTTGGTGGTGACTCTGTCGAGAAAAAGCAAATATAAACGAGAGAGTTGGTGGTTTCTCTGTCGAGAAAAAGCAAATATAAACGAGAGAGAGTTGGTGGTGACTCTGTCGAGAAAAAGCAAATATAAGAGAGTTAGTTGGTGGTGGCTCTGTCGAGAAAAAGCAAATATAAGAGAGTTAGTTGGTGGTCGCTCTCTCGAAAAATGAAATTAAATTAAATAAACGAGAGTTTGGGGAGCTCTCGGAAAAGTGAAAGAAACTAAACGAAGGAGAGGGTTTTTGGTGGTACCCTCTCTATACATATATAATATTATAACACAAGAGAGGAAGAGGTGGCTCTCAAGTCTTTCGAACGAAAGACTAAAATTTGATGTTGAAAGAAGGAGTTTTTTATGTGTCGTCGTCCGTTCTCCTTCAGAGTCGGCGACGAAGAATAAAATTGAGAGAATATTACAAAAGAACTTTACTCAAGTTCCCTGGTTGATCCTGCCAGTAGTCATATGCTTGTCTCAAAGATTAAGCCATGCATGTCTCAGTACACGCCGTATTAAGGTGAAACCGCGAATGGCTCATTAAATCAGTTATGGTTCCTTTGATCGTACCCACATTTACTTGGATAACTGTGGTAATTCTAGAGCTAATACATGCAAAACAGAGTTC
>NW_027488475.1:0-5000 GCF_051014445.1 Colletes latitarsis | reverse complement strand
TAGCCTGAAGCGAATCGCAAACGAACGACAACGCGTCGATTGTGCGGCCATCGTTGCTCGCGCGACTAACGACGACCAGCCGAGAAGGCTGTAGTTTATCGCATCGATTTCATCGAGCAACCGATGGACGCTGCCGCGTTCGTTCGTAAATGAATGTTATACATACTCACGGATAGCCTGAGGCGAATAATCGCAAACGACGACGCGTCGATTGTGCGGCCATCGTTGCTCGCGCGACTAACGACGATCAGCCGAGACGGCTGTAGTTTATCGCATCGATTTCATCGAGCAACCGATGGACGCTGCCGCGTTCGTTCGTAAATGAATGTTATACATACTCACGGATAGCCTGAGGCGAATAATCGCAAACGACGACGCGTCGATTGTGCGGCCATCGTTGCTCGCGCGACTAACGACGATCAGCCGAGACGGCTGTAGTTTATCGCATCGATTTCATCGAGCAACCGATGGACGCTGCCGCGTTCGTTCGTAAATGAATGTTATACATACTCACGGATAGCCTGAGGCGAATAATCGCAAACGACGACGCGTCGATTGTGCGGCCATCGTTGCTCGCGCGACTAACGACGATCAGCCGAGACGGCTGTAGTTTATCGCATCGATTTCATCGAGCAACCGATGGACGCTGCCGCGTTCGTTCGTAAATGAATGTTATACATACTCACGGATAGCCTGAGGCGAATGATCGCAAACGACGACGCGTCGATTTTGCGGCCATCGTTGCTCGCGCGACTAACGACGACCAGCCGAAACGGCTGTAGTTTATCGCATCGATTTCATCGAGCAACCGATGGACGCTGCCGCGTTCGTTCGTAAATGAATATTATACATACTCACGGATAGCCTGAGGCGAATGATCGCAAACGACGACGCGTCGATTTTGCGGCCATCGTTGCTCGCGCGACTAACGACGACCAGCCGAGAAGGCTGTAGTTTATCGCATCGATTTCATCGAGCAACCGATGGGCGCTGCCGCGTTCGTTCGTATATGAATATTATACATACTCACGGATAGCCAGAGGCGAATAATCGCAAACGACGACGCGTCGATTTTGCGGCCATCGTTGCTCGCGCGACTAACGACGACCAGCCGAGACGGCTGTAGTTTATCGCATCGATTTCATCGAGCAACCGGTGGACGCTGCCGCGTTCGTTCGTAAATGAATAATATACATACTCATGGCTAACTTGAGGCGAATAATCGCAAACGACGACGCGTCGATTTTGCGGCCATCGTTGCTCGCGCGACTAACGACGACCAGCCGAAACGGCTGTAGTTTATCGCATCGATTTCATCGAGCAACCGATGGACGCTGCCGCGTTCGTTCGTAAATGAATAATATACATACTCATGGCTAACTTGAGGCGAATAATCGCAAACGACGACGCGTCGATTTTGCGGCCATCGTTGCTCGCGCGACTAACGACGACCAGCCGAAACGGCTGTAGTTTATCGCATCGATTTCATCGAGCAACCGATGGACGCTGCCGCGTTCGTTCGTAAATGAATAATATACATACTCATGGCTAACTTGAGGCGAATAATCGCAAACGACGACGCGTCGATTTTGCGGCCATCGTTGCTCGCGCGACTAACGACGACCAGCCGAAACGGCTGTAGTTTATCGCATCGATTTCATCGAGCAACCGATGGACGCTGCCGCGTTCGTTCGTAAATGAATGTTATACATACTCATGGCTAACTTGAGGCGAATAATCGCAAACGACGACGCGTCGATTGTGCGGCCATCGTTGCTCGCGCGACTAACGACGACCAGCCGAGACGGCTGTAGTTTATCGCATCGATTTCATCGAGCAACCGATGGACGCTGCCGCGTTCGTTCGTAAATGAATAATATACATACTCATGGCTAACGTGAGGCGAATAATCGCAAACGACGACGCGTCCGGCCATCCGTTGCTCGCGCGACTAACGACGACCAGCCGAGAAGGCTGTAGTTTACGCATCGATTCATCGAGCAACCGATGGGCGCTGCCGCGTGCGTTCGCCCGATTGCGCGTGAAGTTACTGTTCGGAACCAATTCGGAACCAAGAATATCGGGTGTATTATACCCGTTTGGTCGCAGCCACGCGCAAAGGCTTTGAATGTACTGTACGCCCGGCCGTCGAACGATGGTTTCCGTCATTCAGGAAACAAAAAGAAACTTTTGTCGTCGATATGGCGCGTTCAATCCTCCGTCGATACGCTGGTCGGAGGTGCGAACATCGAATATTTTTAAAGCAAAGAACAAGGAGCATTTTTAAATACAAAGAGACAAAATTGTAAATTGTATATGATTACCCTGAACGGTGGATCACTTGGCTCGTGGGTCGATGAAGAACGCAGCTAATTGCGCGTCAACGTGTGAACTGCAGACACATGAACATCGACATTTCGAACGCACATTGCGGTCCACGGATAAAATTCCTGGACCACGCCTGGCTGAGGGTCGTTCACTTGTCCTAAAACTGCTTGCGTTGTTCTCAGATTCCCTAACCCCGCCGTCGTTTACCTCTCCTTTCGGGGAGATGGCGAAGAACGTTTCGGAGCCGGGTCGATGAAGAGAAAGGTATCAACGTACGAGCGAGAATTTGGGTATTTCGTTGGCGTTTGTCGCTGGACGTACGAAAAAGAATAAATATTATATATTATTGGCAAGTTTGCGCACCCCTTGCGTGGTGAGGCAGAGATCAGTCTGGACTCGCGCGAGTGTTTTACGGCGTCGTGCGTCGTGTTGTCTGGAGTATCATCACGACCGCCGTTAAAGCACCGCTCCTACGATTTCTGACTTTGACGGCACTAAAAACCACCGTGGGGCGCAAATCGCGTTTCGTACAAATCTAATGATTACCGGCGCTCCCGACGTTGCCCGAAGTTAATAATTTATGCAAAGGAAAGAGAAAATAAAGCGTATACTAGTTTTGGAGCATAACAAAAAGGACACTGGAAAGAAATTTGACCAAACACTGATAATTATGATATGTAATATATGCCCTACCACGTGAAATTTGTGGTATCCGTCGGTCGTCGTCTTCCTCTCTGTTCGTTCGTACAGCCCCAGGGAAAAATGATAATTTATCAAACGAATCGGACGATCATCCTCTATGGAGAGGCTCGAACGAACACGACGAGAAGCGCGATACGAACGGAACCCAAAAGAAGGGATATACTCTGAGAAGTTGGTCGCCCCATGTCCTCTCTTTGTTACGAATATGTATATCGATTGCGAGACCGCGCGTTTAGCCGGTCGTCCAGTCCACGAATGCTTTTCTTTCGAACTTACGGTGGACTTTGGTAGACTATCAAAGAATCAACGAAAATCGGATCGGGTAGTTCTATCATAGACACACACCGTGGTTCTTCTTTAATTTGAAAAGCGACGGAAGGACGTTAAAAGTAATCAGCCGGTTACGCCTAGCGAGCGTTTCGCATCGAACGAATGAAAAACTAAGACAGAAGGGAGACACTTTGGCGAGGCGCTAAAAAACCCATCATTGATATCCTTTTCTCCGAGAAAGCAAAATGCTATTATATGCTATCGGAGGACGCGGAGAAGTAGGAGGTGGTGGTCGATTCCATATATACACCAGGTTCTTGTTGCTCCGATTCGTTACGGTGTACGATTTGTTTTTCTTTTTTTTTTTTTTTCAACTAACAAGTTTGTTCGACGACCTCAGAGCAGGCGAGATGACCCGCTGAATTTAAGCATATTACTAAGCGGAGGAAAGAAACTAACTAGGATTTCCTTAGTAGCGGCGAGCGAACAGGAAAGAGCCCAGCACTGAATCCCACGGTTATTGCCGCAGGGAAATGTAGTGTTTAGGAGGATCCGTCTATCCCGTGACGTCGAACCGTGTCCAAGTCCATCTTGAATGGGGCCATTTACCCAAAGAGGGTGCCAGGCCCGTAGCGACCGGTACGCGTTTGGGGAGGATTTCTCCTTAGAGTCGGGTTGCTTGAGAATGCAGCCCTAAGTGGGTGGTAAACTCCATCTAAGCTAAATATGACCACGAGACCGATAGCGAACAAGTACCGTGAGGGAAAGTTGAAAAGAACTTTGAAGAGAGAGTTCAAGAGTACGTGAAACCGTTCAGGGGTAAACTGAGAAACCCAAAGATCGAATGGGGAGATTCATCGACGACGAAGCTGGCTCCCGTTGGCGTGCGATTCCCCGTTGGGACCTCGGTTCCAGAACGCGGGGTACACCCCCTTCGGCGAATAACCGGCGACGTAGTCGTGCACTTCTCCTTTGTAGAACGTCGCGACCCGTTGTGTGTCCGGTCTACGGCCTGGGCTATTTGCCTGTCGCGGTGGCATTCGTTCGCTCGCGGCAGAGGCTCGGTCGCCGGCCGGCTGCACGACGGTACTCCGACGTATCGGCCGCAACCAATCCATTCTCGAATGGTATATGCGTCCAGGCCCGTCGCAAGCTCGGACAGCACCCCGGAGCGTGTGGACGCAGCGCCTCCCCGGGTCTGGCCAGCTGTTAGCAGACGGTGTCCTCGGACCGGCCAAGCTTCGAATTACCGGTCAGCGACGCTATTGCTTTGTGGTACTCTCAGGACCCGTCTTGAAACACGGACCAAGGAGTCTAACATGTGCGCGAGTCATTGGGACATTGAAACCTAAAGGCGAAATGAAAGTGAAAGTCGTCGTAAGCGTCGACCAAGGAGGATGGGCCGCGTCACGTCGCGGCCTCGCACTCCCGGGGCGTCTCGTTCTCGTTGAGAAGAGGCGCACCCAGAGCGTACACGTTGGGACCCGAAAGATGGTGAACTATGCCTGGTCAGGACGAAGTCAGGGGAAACCCTGGTGGAGGTCCGTAGCGATTCTGACGTGCAAATCGATCGTCGGAACTGGGTATAGGGCGAAAGACTAATCGAACCATCTAGTAGCTGGTTCCCCTCCGAAGTTTCCCTCAGGATAGCTGGCACTCGCTCGTTCATTCGTGAACAGCGTGCGAGTTTCATCTGGTAA
>NW_027488474.1:25000-43757 GCF_051014445.1 Colletes latitarsis | reverse complement strand
AAAATTGGCGTTCACGTGCTCGTTTTGAGAAAAAAAGTTAAAAAAGCTCTCAAAATTCGAGATAAAAAAAAAAAAAAAAACCATCTACCAGGTAGCCAACGGTAAACGGTACAAGTATCGTACGGGCGAAAACGAGCGTTACCGTGCTCGTTTTCGAGTTATTGACGAAAACAGCCTGGAGCGATCGGTCCGGCGGTCGACGCGCGAAAGTTTCTAAGTCCGCTCTGCTCCGAAACACCGCTCCGGCGTCAAAATCGTCGTAGGACAAAAATAGACACGCTATCTTGCAGGAAAAAATCCGGGGAACACGATGGCGTCGTCAAAAGTGCAGGTCGTCGAGCTCGTTTTCGAGAAAAAAAAAAAAAAATTCTCAAAATTCGACAAAAAAATAAAACGATCAGTGACCGTGTAGAGAATATAAAACTGCATAAGAATCGTATAGACGAAAATTGGCGTTCACGTGCTCGTTTTTGTGGAAAAAATTAAAAAAGCTCTCAAAATTCGAGATAAAAAAAAAAAAACCATCTACCAGGTAGCCAACGGTAAACGGTACAAGTATCGTACGGGCGAAAACGAGCGTTACCGTGCTCGTTTTCGAGTTATTGACGAAAAACAGCCTGGAGCGATCGGTCCGGCGGTCGACGCGCGAAAGTTCTAAGTCCGCTCTGCTCCGAAACACCGCTCCGGCGTCAAAAATCGTCGTAGGACAAAAAATAGACACGCTATCTTGCAGGAAAAAATCCGGGGAACACGATGGCGTCGTCAAAAGTGCAGGTCGTCGAGCTCGTTTTCGAGAAAAAAAAAAAAATTCTCAAAATTCGACAAAAAAATAAAACGATCAGTGGACCGTGTAGAGAATATAAAACTGCATAAGAATCGTATAGACGAAAATTGGCGTTCACGTGCTCGTTTTTGTGGAAAAATTAAAAAAGCTCTCAAACTTCGAGATAAAAAAAAAAAAAAACCGTCTACCAGGTAGCCAACGGTAAACGGTACAAGTATCGTACGGGCGAAAACGAGCGTTACCGTGCTCGTTTTCGAGTTATTGACGAAAAACAGCCTGGAGCGATCGGTCCGGCGGTCGACGCGCGAAAGTTTCTAAGTCGCTCTGCTCCGAAACACCGCTCCGGCGTCAAAAATCGTCGTAGGACAAAAAATCGCCACCCTATCTTGCAGGAAAAAATCCGGGGAACACGATGGCGTCGTCAAAAGTGCAGGTCGTCGAGCTAGTTTTCGAGAAAAAAAAAAAAAAATTCTCAAAACTCGACAAAAAAATAAAACGATCAGTGGACCGTGTAGAGAATCTAAAACTGCATAAGAATCGTATAGGACCAAAATTGGCGTTCACGTGCTCGTTTTTGAGAAAAAAGTTAAAAAAGCTCTCAAAATTCGAGATAAAAAAAAAAAAACCATCTACCAGGTAGCCAACGGTAAACGGTACAAGTATCGTACGGCGAAAACGAGCGTTACCGTGCTCGTTTTCGAGTTATTGACGAAAAACAGCCTGGAGCGATCGGTCCGGCGGTCGACGCGCGAAAGTTTCTAAGTCCGCTCTGCTCCGAAACACCGCTCCGGCGTCAAAAATCGTCGTAGGACAAAAAATAGACACGCTATCTTGCAGGAAAAATCCGGGGAACACGATGGCGTCGTCAAAAGTGCAGGTCGTCGAGCTCGTTTTCGAGAAAAAAAAAAAAAATTCTCAAAATTCGACAAAAAAATAAAACGATCAGTGGACCGTGTAGAGAATATAAAACTGCATAAGAATCGTATAGACGAAAATTGGCGTTCACGTGCTCGTTTTTGTGGAAAAAATTAAAAAAGCTCTCAAACTTCGAGATAAAAAAAAAAAAACCGTCTACCAGGTAGCCAACGGTAAACGGTACAAGTATCGTACGGGCGAAAACGAGCGTTACCGTGCTCGTTTTTCGAGTTATTGACGAAAAACAGCCTGGAGCGATCGGTCCGGCGGTCGACGCGCGAAAGTTTCTAAGTCCGCTCTGCTCCGAATCATCGCTCCGGCGTCAAAATCGTCGTAGGACAAAAAATCGCCACCCTATCTTGCAGGAAAAAATCCGGGGAACACGATGGCGTCGTCAAAAGTGCAGGTCGTCGAGCTCGTTTTCGAGAAAAAAAAAAAAAAATTCTCAAAATTCGGACAAAAAATAAAACGATCAGTGGACCGTGTAGAGAATATAAAACTGCATAAGAATCGTATAGACGAAAATTGGCGTTCACGTGCTCGTTTTTGTGGAAAAAATTAAAAAAGCTCTCAAACTTCGAGATAAAAAAAAAAAAAAACCGTCTACCAGGTAGCCAACGGTAAACGGTACAAGTATCGTACGGGCGAAAACGAGCGTTACCGTGCTCGTTTTCGAGTTATTGACGAAAACAGCCTGGAGCGATCGGTCGGCGGTCGACGCGCGAAAGTTTCTAAGTCCGCTCTGCTCCGAATCATCGCTCCGGCGTCAAAAATCGTCGTAGGACAAAAAATCGCCACCCTATCTTGCAGGAAAAAATCCGGGGAACACGATGGCGTCGTCAAAGTGCAGGTCGTCGAGCTCGTTTTCGAGAAAAAAAAAAAAAATTCTCAAAATTCGACAAAAAATAAAACGATCAGTGGACCGTGTAGAGAATCTAAAACTGCATAAGAATCGTATAGACCAAAATTGGCGTTCACGTGCTCGTTTTTGAGAAAAAGTTAAAAAAGCTCTCAAAATTCGAGATAAAAAAAAAAAAAACCATCTACCAGGTAGCCAACGGTAAACGGTACAAGTATCGTACGGGCGAAAACGAGCGTTACCGTGCTCGTTTTCGAGTTATTGACGAAAAACAGCCTGGAGCGATCGGTCCGGCGGTCGACGCGCGAAAGTTTCTAAGTCCGCTCTGCTCCGAAACACCGCTCCGGCGTCAAAAATCGTCGTAGGACAAAAATAGACACGCTATCTTGCAGGAAAAAATCCGGGGAACACGATGGCGTCGTCAAAAGTGCAGGTCGTCGAGCTCGTTTTCGAGAAAAAAAAACAAAATTCTCAAAATTCGACAAAAAAATAAAACGATCAGTGGACCGTGTAGAGAATATAAAACTGCATAAGATCGTATAGACGAAATTGGCGTTCACGTGCTCGTTTTTGTGGAAAAAATTAAAAAAGCTCTCAACTTCGAGATAAAAAAAAAAAAAACCGTCTACCAGGTAGCCAACGGTAAACGGTACAAGTATCGTACGGGCGAAAACGAGCGTTACCGTGCTCGTTTTCGAGTTATTGGACGAAAAACAGCCTGGAGCGATCGGTCCGGCGGTCGACGCGCGAAAGTTTCTAAGTCCGCTCTGCTCCGAAACACCGCTCCGGCGTCAAAAATCGTCGTAGGACAAAAATCGCCACCCTATCTTGCAGGAAAAAATCCGGGGAAACACGATGGCGTCGTCAAAAGTGCAGGTCGTCGAGCTAGTTTTCGAGAAAAAAAAAAAAAAAATTCTCAAAACTCGACAAAAAAATAAAACGATCAGTGGACCGTGTAGAGAATCTAAAACTGCATAAGAATCGTATAGACCAAAATTGGCGTTCACGTGCTCGTTTTTGAGAAAAAAGTTAAAAAGCTCTCAAAATTCGAGATAAAAAAAAAAAAAACCATCTACCAGGTAGCCAACGGTAAACGGTACAAGTATCGTACGGGCGAAAACGAGCGTTACCGTGCTCGTTTTCGAGTTATTGACGAAAAACAGCCTGGAGCGATCGGTCCGGCGGTCGACGCGCGAAAGTTTCTAAGTCCGCTCTGCTCCGAAACACCGCTCCGGCGTCAAAAATCGTCGTAGGACAAAAAATAGACACGCTATCTTGCAGGAAAAAATCCGGGGAACACGATGGCGTCGTCAAAAGTGCAGGTCGTCGAGCTCGTTTTCGAGAAAAAAAAAAAAAAATTCTCAAAATTCGACAAAAAATAAAACGATCAGTGGACCGTGTAGAGAATATAAAACTGCATAAGAATCGTATAGACGAAAATTGGCGTTCACGTGCTCGTTTTTGTGGAAAAAATTAAAAAAGCTCTCAAACTTCGAGATAAAAAAAAAAAAAACCGTCTACCAGGTAGCCAACGGTAAACGGTACAAGTATCGTACGGGCGAAAACGAGCGTTACCGTGCTCGTTTTCGAGTTATTGACGAAAAACAGCCTGGAGCGATCGGTCCGGCGGTCGACGCGCGAAAGTTTCTAAGTCCGCTCTGCTCCGAATCATCGCTCCGGCGTCAAAAATCGTCGTAGGACAAAAAATCGCCACCCTATCTTGCAGGAAAAAATCCGGGGAACACGATGGCGTCGTCAAAAGTGCAGGTCGTCGAGCTCGTTTTCGAGAAAAAAAAAAAAAAATTCTCAAAATTCGACAAAAAAATAAAACGATCAGTGGACCGTGTAGAGAATATAAAACTGCATAAGAATCGTATAGACCAAAATTGGCGTTCACGTGCTCGTTTTTGAGAAAAAAGTTAAAAAAGCTCTCAAAATTCGAGATAAAAAAAAAAAAAACCATCTACCAGGTAGCCAACGGTAAACGGTACAAGTATCGTACGGGCGAAAACGAGCGTTACCGTGCTCGTTTTCGAGTTATTGACGAAAAACAGCCTGGAGCGATCGGTCCGGCGGTCGACGCGCGAAAGTTTCTAAGTCCGCTCTGCTCCGAAACACCGCTCCGGCGTCAAAAATCGTCGTAGGACAAAAAATAGACACGCTATCTTGCAGGAAAAAATCCGGGGAACACGATGGCGTCGTCAAAAGTGCAGGTCGTCGAGCTAGTTTTCGAGAAAAAAAAAAAAAATTCTCAAAACTCGACAAAAAAATAAAACGATCAGTGGACCGTGTAGAGAATCTAAAACTGCATAAGAATCGTATAGACCAAAATTGGCGTTCACGTGCTCGTTTTTGAGAAAAAAGTTAAAAAAGCTCTCAAAATTCGAGATAAAAAAAAAAAAACCATCTACCAGGTAGCCAACGGTAAACGGTACAAGTATCGTACGGGCGAAAACGAGCGTTACCGTGCTCGTTTTCGAGTTATTGACGAAAAACAGCCTGGAGCGATCGGTCCGGCGGTCGACGCGCGAAAGTTTCTAAGTCCGCTTTGCTCCGAAACACCGCTCCGGCGTCAAAAATCGTCGTAGGACAAAAAATAGACACGCTATCTTGCAGGAAAAAATCCGGGGAACACGATGGCGTCGTCAAAAGTGCAGGTCGTCGAGCTCGTTTTCGAGAAAAAAAAAAAAAATTCTCAAAATTCGACAAAAAAATAAAACGATCAGTGGACCGTGTAGAGAATATAAAACTGCATAAGAATCGTATAGACGAAAATTGGCGTTCACGTGCTCGTTTTTGTGGAAAAAATTAAAAAAGCTCTCAAACTTCGAGATAAAAAAAAAAAAAACCGTCTACCAGGTAGCCAACGGTAAACGGTACAAGTATCGTACGGGCGAAAACGAGCGTTACCGTGCTCGTTTTCGAGTTATTGACGAAAAACAGCCTGGAGCGATCGGTCCGGCGGTCGACGCGCGAAAGTTTCTAAGTCCGCTCTGCTCCGAATCATCGCTCCGGCGTCAAAAATCGTCGTAGGACAAAAAATCGCCACCCTATCTTGCAGGAAAAAATCCGGGGAACACGATGGCGTCGTCAAAAGTGCAGGTCGTCGAGCTCGTTTTCGAGAAAAAAAAAAAAAAATTCTCAAAATTCGACAAAAAAATAAAACGATCAGTGGACCGTGTAGAGAATATAAAACTGCATAAGAATCGTATAGACCAAAATTGGCGTTCACGTGCTCGTTTTTGAGAAAAAAGTTAAAAAAGCTCTCAAAATTCGAGATAAAAAAAAAAAAAACCATCTACCAGGTAGCCAACGGTAAACGGTACAAGTATCGTACGGGCGAAAACGAGCGTTACCGTGCTCGTTTTCGAGTTATTGACGAAAAACAGCCTGGAGCGATCGGTCCGGCGGTCGACGCGCGAAAGTTTCTAAGTCCGCTCTGCTCCGAAACACCGCTCCGGCGTCAAAAATCGTCGTAGGACAAAAAATAGACACGCTATCTTGCAGGAAAAAATCCGGGGAACACGATGGCGTCGTCAAAAGTGCAGGTCGTCGAGCTCGTTTTCGAGAAAAAAAAACAAAATTCTCAAAATTCGACAAAAAAATAAAACGATCAGTGGACCGTGTAGAGAATATAAAACTGCATAAGAATCGTATAGACGAAAATTGGCGTTCACGTGCTCGTTTTTGTGGAAAAAATTAAAAAAGCTCTCAAACTTCGAGATAAAAAAAAAAAAAACCGTCTACCAGGTAGCCAACGGTAAACGGTACAAGTATCGTACGGGCGAAAACGAGCGTTACCGTGCTCGTTTTCGAGTTATTGACGAAAAACAGCCTGGAGCGATCGGTCCGGCGGTCGACGCGCGAAAGTTTCTAAGTCCGCTCTGCTCCGAAACACCGCTCCGGCGTCAAAAATCGTCGTAGGACAAAAAATCGCCACCCTATCTTGCAGGAAAAAATCCGGGGAACACGATGGCGTCGTCAAAAGTGCAGGTCGTCGAGCTAGTTTTCGAGAAAAAAAAAAAAAAATTCTCAAAACTCGACAAAAAAATAAAACGATCAGTGGACCGTGTAGAGAATCTAAAACTGCATAAGAATCGTATAGACCAAAATTGGCGTTCACGTGCTCGTTTTTGAGAAAAAAGTTAAAAAAGCTCTCAAAATTCGAGATAAAAAAAAAAAAAACCATCTACCAGGTAGCCAACGGTAAACGGTACAAGTATCGTACGGGCGAAAACGAGCGTTACCGTGCTCGTTTTCGAGTTATTGACGAAAAACAGCCTGGAGCGATCGGTCCGGCGGTCGACGCGCGAAAGTTTCTAAGTCCGCTCTGCTCCGAAACACCGCTCCGGCGTCAAAAATCGTCGTAGGACAAAAAATAGACACGCTATCTTGCAGGAAAAAATCCGGGGAACACGATGGCGTCGTCAAAAGTGCAGGTCGTCGAGCTCGTTTTCGAGAAAAAAAAAAAAAAATTCTCAAAATTCGACAAAAAAATAAAACGATCAGTGGACCGTGTAGAGAATATAAAACTGCATAAGAATCGTATAGACGAAAATTGGCGTTCACGTGCTCGTTTTTGTGGAAAAAATTAAAAAAGCTCTCAAACTTCGAGATAAAAAAAAAAAAAACCGTCTACCAGGTAGCCAACGGTAAACGGTACAAGTATCGTACGGGCGAAAACGAGCGTTACCGTGCTCGTTTTCGAGTTATTGACGAAAAACAGCCTGGAGCGATCGGTCCGGCGGTCGACGCGCGAAAGTTTCTAAGTCCGCTCTGCTCCGAATCATCGCTCCGGCGTCAAAAATCGTCGTAGGACAAAAAATCGCCACCCTATCTTGCAGGAAAAAATCCGGGGAACACGATGGCGTCGTCAAAAGTGCAGGTCGTCGAGCTCGTTTTCGAGAAAAAAAAAAAAAAATTCTCAAAATTCGACAAAAAAATAAAACGATCAGTGGACCGTGTAGAGAATATAAAACTGCATAAGAATCGTATAGACCAAAATTGGCGTTCACGTGCTCGTTTTTGAGAAAAAAGTTAAAAAAGCTCTCAAAATTCGAGATAAAAAAAAAAAAAACCATCTACCAGGTAGCCAACGGTAAACGGTACAAGTATCGTACGGGCGAAAACGAGCGTTACCGTGCTCGTTTTCGAGTTATTGACGAAAAACAGCCTGGAGCGATCGGTCCGGCGGTCGACGCGCGAAAGTTTCTAAGTCCGCTCTGCTCCGAAACACCGCTCCGGCGTCAAAAATCGTCGTAGGACAAAAAATAGACACGCTATCTTGCAGGAAAAAATCCGGGGAACACGATGGCGTCGTCAAAAGTGCAGGTCGTCGAGCTCGTTTTCGAGAAAAAAAAAAAAAAATTCTCAAAATTCGACAAAAAAATAAAACGATCAGTGGACCGTGTAGAGAATATAAAACTGCATAAGAATCGTATAGACGAAAATTGGCGTTCACGTGCTCGTTTTTGTGGAAAAAATTAAAAAAGCTCTCAAAATTCGAGATAAAAAAAAAAAAAACCATCTACCAGGTAGCCAACGGTAAACGGTACAAGTATCGTACGGGCGAAAACGAGCGTTACCGTGCTCGTTTTCGAGTTATTGACGAAAAACAGCCTGGAGCGATCGGTCCGGCGGTCGACGCGCGAAAGTTTCTAAGTCCGCTCTGCTCCGAAACACCGCTCCGGCGTCAAAAATCGTCGTAGGACAAAAAATAGACACGCTATCTTGCAGGAAAAAATCCGGGGAACACGATGGCGTCGTCAAAAGTGCAGGTCGTCGAGCTCGTTTTCGAGAAAAAAAAAACAAAATTCTCAAAATTCGACAAAAAAATAAAACGATCAGTGGACCGTGTAGAGAATATAAAACTGCATAAGAATCGTATAGACGAAAATTGGCGTTCACGTGCTCGTTTTTGTGGAAAAAATTAAAAAAGCTCTCAAACTTCGAGATAAAAAAAAAAAAAACCGTCTACCAGGTAGCCAACGGTAAACGGTACAAGTATCGTACGGGCGAAAACGAGCGTTACCGTGCTCGTTTTCGAGTTATTGACGAAAAACAGCCTGGAGCGATCGGTCCGGCGGTCGACGCGCGAAAGTTTCTAAGTCCGCTCTGCTCCGAAACACCGCTCCGGCGTCAAAAATCGTCGTAGGACAAAAAATCGCCACCCTATCTTGCAGGAAAAAATCCGGGGAACACGATGGCGTCGTCAAAAGTGCAGGTCGTCGAGCTAGTTTTCGAGAAAAAAAAAAAAAATTCTCAAAACTCGACAAAAAAATAAAACGATCAGTGGACCGTGTAGAGAATCTAAAACTGCATAAGAATCGTATAGACCAAAATTGGCGTTCACGTGCTCGTTTTTGAGAAAAAAGTTAAAAAAGCTCTCAAAATTCGAGATAAAAAAAAAAAAAACCATCTACCAGGTAGCCAACGGTAAACGGTACAAGTATCGTACGGGCGAAAACGAGCGTTACCGTGCTCGTTTTCGAGTTATTGACGAAAAACAGCCTGGAGCGATCGGTCCGGCGGTCGACGCGCGAAAGTTTCTAAGTCCGCTCTGCTCCGAAACACCGCTCCGGCGTCAAAAATCGTCGTAGGACAAAAAATAGACACGCTATCTTGCAGGAAAAAATCCGGGGAACACGATGGCGTCGTCAAAAGTGCAGGTCGTCGAGCTCGTTTTCGAGAAAAAAAAAAAAAAATTCTCAAAATTCGACAAAAAAATAAAACGATCAGTGGACCGTGTAGAGAATATAAAACTGCATAAGAATCGTATAGACGAAAATTGGCGTTCACGTGCTCGTTTTTGTGGAAAAAATTAAAAAAGCTCTCAAACTTCGAGATAAAAAAAAAAAAAACCGTCTACCAGGTAGCCAACGGTAAACGGTACAAGTATCGTACGGGCGAAAACGAGCGTTACCGTGCTCGTTTTCGAGTTATTGACGAAAAACAGCCTGGAGCGATCGGTCCGGCGGTCGACGCGCGAAAGTTTCTAAGTCCGCTCTGCTCCGAATCATCGCTCCGGCGTCAAAAATCGTCGTAGGACAAAAAATCGCCACCCTATCTTGCAGGAAAAAATCCGGGGAACACGATGGCGTCGTCAAAAGTGCAGGTCGTCGAGCTCGTTTTCGAGAAAAAAAAAAAAAAATTCTCAAAATTCGACAAAAAAATAAAACGATCAGTGGACCGTGTAGAGAATATAAAACTGCATAAGAATCGTATAGACGAAAATTGGCGTTCACGTGCTCGTTTTTGTGGAAAAAATTAAAAAAGCTCTCAAACTTCGAGATAAAAAAAAAAAAAACCGTCTACCAGGTAGCCAACGGTAAACGGTACAAGTATCGTACGGGCGAAAACGAGCGTTACCGTGCTCGTTTTCGAGTTATTGACGAAAAACAGCCTGGAGCGATCGGTCCGGCGGTCGACGCGCGAAAGTTTCTAAGTCCGCTCTGCTCCGAATCATCGCTCCGGCGTCAAAAATCGTCGTAGGACAAAAAATCGCCACCCTATCTTGCAGGAAAAAATCCGGGGAACACGATGGCGTCGTCAAAAGTGCAGGTCGTCGAGCTCGTTTTCGAGAAAAAAAAAAAAAAATTCTCAAAATTCGACAAAAAAATAAAACGATCAGTGGACCGTGTAGAGAATCTAAAACTGCATAAGAATCGTATAGACCAAAATTGGCGTTCACGTGCTCGTTTTTGAGAAAAAAGTTAAAAAAGCTCTCAAAATTCGAGATAAAAAAAAAAAAAACCATCTACCAGGTAGCCAACGGTAAACGGTACAAGTATCGTACGGGCGAAAACGAGCGTTACCGTGCTCGTTTTCGAGTTATTGACGAAAAACAGCCTGGAGCGATCGGTCCGGCGGTCGACGCGCGAAAGTTTCTAAGTCCGCTCTGCTCCGAAACACCGCTCCGGCGTCAAAAATCGTCGTAGGACAAAAAATAGACACGCTATCTTGCAGGAAAAAATCCGGGGAACACGATGGCGTCGTCAAAAGTGCAGGTCGTCGAGCTCGTTTTCGAGAAAAAAAAAAAAAAATTCTCAAAATTCGACAAAAAAATAAAACGATCAGTGGACCGTGTAGAGAATATAAAACTGCATAAGAATCGTATAGACGAAAATTGGCGTTCACGTGCTCGTTTTTGTGGAAAAAATTAAAAAAGCTCTCAAAATTCGAGATAAAAAAAAAAAAAACCATCTACCAGGTAGCCATCGGTAAACGGTACAAGTATCGTACGGGCGAAAACGAGCGTTACCGTGCTCGTTTTCGAGTTATTGACGAAAAACAGCCTGGAGCGATCGGTCCGGCGGTCGACGCGCGAAAGTTTCTAAGTCCGCTCTGCTCCGAAACACCGCTCCGGCGTCAAAAATCGTCGTAGGACAAAAAATAGACACGCTATCTTGCAGGAAAAAATCCGGGGAACACGATGGCGTCGTCAAAAGTGCAGGTCGTCGAGCTCGTTTTCGAGAAAAAAAAAAAAAAATTCTCAAAATTCGACAAAAAAATAAAACGATCAGTGGACCGTGTAGAGAATCTAAAACTGCATAAGAATCGTATAGACGAAAATTGGCCTTAACGTGCTGGTTTTCGAGTTATTGACGATAAGCCGGTATATATATGTCCGAGATAAAAAAAAAGATAGGGACAGTGGGAATCTCCTATACTATCACGGGCGTGTATTCTCCTACTAGTTTGATGGTTGCTGTTGCATAAACCACCGACTGTTTGGCCCGCCGTTTAACCGCGCAGTTTAAAATTGCAACACAATGTTGGTGTCGCTCCGGATCGAAAAAATGGAAAAACGACATACTTTACGCATAGGGGCGGCTGATCTTAACATATTTTGTCAATGTCATCTTCCCAGTGACCCTAGGAAGGAGTTTGCCGTTGCACGTTTTCCTATTAAAAAGTAATTAGTGTACAAAAATTTTCGTGAAGCAAAAAACAAGAATATGAAAGTACGTTCCATGAGCATTACGGTGAATAAAACAGAAATTAAAAATTCCCGAGGGGTTGAACAGCATCATATTGAATTCGTTTTGCTGACTGGGGTCTGCGCCCCCCAGACCCCCGCTACACTAGCCCAGACCAAACCCACTTTGTAATAGTGGTATCATATTAAATTGAACAGCATCGTACTTAATTCGTTTTGCTGAATGGGGGGCTGCGCCCCCCAAACCCCCGCTACACTAGCCCAGACCTAACCCATTTTGTAATAGCGGTATCAAATTAAATTGAACAGCATCGTACTAAATTCGTTTTGCTGACTGGGGGGCTGCGCCCCCCAGACCCCCGCAACACTAGCCCGGACCTAACCCACTTTGTAATAGCGGTATCATATTAAATTGAACAGCATCGTACTAAATTCGTTTTGCTGAATGGGGGGCTGCGCCCCCCAAACCCCCGCTACACTAGCCCAGACCTAACCCATTTTGTAATAGCGGTATCAAATTAAATTGAACAGCATCATATTGAATTCGTTTTGCTGACTGGGGTCTGCGCCCCCCAGACCCCCGCTACAATAGCCCAGACCTAACCCACTTTGTAATAGTGGTATCATATTAAATTGAACAGCATCGTACTTAATTCGTTTTGCTGAATGGGGGGCTGCGCCCCCCAAACCCCCGCTACACTAGCCCAGACCTAACCCATTTTGTAATAGCGGTATCAAATTAAATTGAACAGCATCGTACTAAATTCGTTTTGCTGACAGGGGTCTGCGCCCCCCAGACCCCCGCTACACTAGCCCAGACCTAACCCCCTTTGTAATAGCGGTATCATATTAAATTGAACAGCATCATATTGAATTCGTTTTGCTGACTGGGGTCTGCGCGCCCCAGACCCCCGCAACACTAGCCCGGACCTAACCCACTTTGTAATAGCGGTATCACATTAAATTGAACAGCATCGTACTAAATTCGTTTTGCTGAATGGGGGGCTGCGCCCCCCAAACCCCCGCTACACTAGCCCAGACCTAACCCATTTTGTAATAGCGGTATCAAACTAAATTGAACAGCATCATATTGAATTCGTTTTGCTGACTGGGGTCTGCGCCCCCCCGACCCCCGCTACAATAGCCCAGACCTAACCCACTTTGTAATAGTGGTATCATATTAAATTGAACAGCATCGTACTTAATTCGTTTTGCTGAATGGGGGGCTGCGCCCCCCAAACCCCCGCTACACTAGCCCAGACCTAACCCATTTTGTAATAGCGGTATCAAATTAAATTGAACAGCATCGTACTAAATTCGTTTTGCTGACAGGGGTCTGCGCCCCCCAGACCCCCGCTACACTAGCCCAGACCTAACCCCCTTTGTAATAGCGGTATCATATTAAATTGAACAGCATCATATTGAATTCGTTTTGCTGACTGGGGTCTGCGCGCCCCAGACCCCCGCAACACTAGCCCGGACCTAACCCACTTTGTAATAGCGGTATCATATTAAATTGAACAGCATCGTACTAAATTCGTTTTGCTGAATGGGGGGCTGCGCCCCCCAAACCCCCGCTACACTAGCCCAGACCTAACCCATTTTGTAATAGCGGTATCAAATTAAATTGAACAGCATCATATTGAATTCGTTTTGCTGACTGGGGTCTGCGCCCCCCAGACCCCCGCTATACTAGCCCAGACCTAACCCACTTTGTAATAGTGGTATCATATTAAATTGAACAGCATCGTACATAATTCGTTTTGCTGAATGGGGGGCTGCGCCCCCCAAACCCCCGCTACACTAGCCCAGACCTAACCCATTTTGTAATAGCTGTATCAAATTAAATTGAACAGCATCATATTGAATTCGTTTTGCTGACAGGGGTCTGCGCCCCCCAGACCCCCGCTACACTAGCCCAGACCTAACCCACTTTGTAATAGTGGTATCATATTAAATTGAACAGCATCGTACATAATTCGTTTTGCTGAATGGGGGGCTGCGCCCCCCAAACCCCCGCTACACTAGCCCAGACCTAACCCATTTTGTAATAGCGGTATCAAATTAAATTGAACAGCATCATATTGAATTCGTTTTGCTGACTGGGGTCTGCGCCCCCCAAACCCCCGCTACACTAGCCCAGACCTAACCCATTTTGTAATAGCGGTATCAAATTAAATTGAACAGCATCATATTGAATTCGTTTTGCTGACTGGGGTCTGCGCCCCCCAAACCCCCGCTACACCAGCCCAGACCTAACCCATTTTGTAATAGCGGTATCAAATTAAATTGAGCAGCATCATATTGAATTCGTTTTGCTGACAGGGGTCTGCGCCCCCCAGACCCCCGCTACACTAGCCCAGACCTAACCCCCTTTGTAATAGCGGTATCATATTAAATTGAACAGCATCATATTGAATTCGTTTTGCTGACTGGGGTCTGCGCGCCCCAAACCCCCGCAACACTGGCCCAGACCTAGCCCATTTTGTAATGACTGTATTGGAACTGCGTTAGGGCTAGTTTAGAATTGGTTAGGTGAAGTAATGCGGAGAGCAGTTTCGCCTGCGTCCCGGGATGCTTGTTGGCATGAGTGGTGTCTGAATGAGTAAAGACGGATGAGACACTTGTGGGGTATGGTGAGTCAGATTCCCAAACTACCCATATATTCTTCTGAGGCATGGGTGCCTATCCAAGGATCTCCTTCGGTATCTAAAACAGAAATAAAAAAAAAAAAAAAAAAAAAAAAAAAAAAATGAATATGGACTGTGTTAGGACTGAATTGGATAAGGTCTGGGTTACGTCTCGGTTAGGTCTGAGTTAGGACTGGTTTAAGACTGGGTTAGGACTGGGTTAGGACTGGGTTAGGACTGGGTTAGGTCTGGGTTAGGACTGGGTTAGGTCTGGGTTAGGTCTGGGTTAGGACTGGGTTAGGTCTGGGTTAGGACTGGGTTAGGACTGGGTTAGGTCTGGGTTAGGTCTGGGTTAGGTCTGGGTTAGGACTGGGTTAGGACTGGGTTACGACTGGGTTAGGTCTGGGTTACGACTGGGTTAGGTCTGGGTTACGACTGGGTTAGGTCTGGGTTACGACTGGGTTAGGTCTGGGTTACGACTGGGTTAGGATTGGGTTAGGTCTGGTTTAGGACTGGGTTAGGTCTAGGTTAGGACTGGGTTAGGTCTGGGTTAGGTCTGGGTTAGGACTGGGTTAGGTCTGGGTTAGGACTGGGTTAGTACTGGGTTAGGACTGGGTTAGGTCTGGGTTAGGTCTGGGTTATTTCTGGGTTAGGTCTGGGTTAGGTCTGGGTTAGGTCTGGGTTAGGGCTGGGTTAGGTCTGGGTTAGGTCTGGGTCAGGTCTGGGGTATTTCTGGGTTAGGACTGGGTTAGGTCTGGGTTAGGTCTGGGTTATTTCTGGGTTAGGTCTGGGTTAGGTCTGGGTTAGGTCTGGGTTAGGTCTGGGTTAGGACTGGGTTAGGTCTGGGTTAGGACTGGGTTAGGTCTGGGTTAGGTCTGGGTTAGGTCTGGGTTAGGTCTGGGTTATTTCTGGGTTAGGTCTGGGTTAGGTCTGGGTTAGGTCTGGGTTAGGGCTGGGTTAGGTCTGGGTTAGGTCTGGGTCAGGTCTGGGGTATTTCTGGGTTAGGACTGGGTTAGGTCTGGGTTAGGACTGGGTTAGGTCTGGGTTAGGACTGGGTTAGGACTGGGTTAGGTCTGGGTTAGGTCTGGGTTAGGTTTGGGTTAGGACTGGGTAGGTTCTGGGTTAGGACTTGGTTAGGACTGGGTTAGGACTGTGTTAGGACTGGGTTAGGTCTGGGTTAGGTCTGGGTTAGGACTGGGTTAGGTCTGGGTTAGGACTGGGTTAGGACTGGGTTAGGTCTGGGTTAGGTCTGGGTTAGGACTGGGTTAGGTCTGGGTTAGGACTGGGTTAGGTCTGGGTTAGTACTGGATTTGGTTAGGTCTGGGTTAGGTCTGGGTTAGGTCTGGGTTAGGACTGGGTTAGGACTGGGTTAGGTCTGGGTTAGGACTGGGTTAGGACTGGGTTAGGACTGGGTTAGGTCTGGGTTAGGTCTGGGTTATTTCTGGGTTAGGTCTGGGTTAGGTCTGGGTTAGGTCTGGGTTAGGTCTGGGTTAGGTCTGGGTTAGGACTGGGTTAGGACTGGGTTAGGTCTGGGTTAGGTCTGGGTTAGGACTGGGTTAGGTCTGGGTTAGGACTGGGTTAGGTCTGGGTTAGGTCTGGGTTCGGTCTGGGTTAGGACTGGGTTAGGTCTGGGTTAGGTCTGGGTTAGGTCTGGGTTAGGTCTGGGTTAGGACTGGGTTAGGACTGGGTTAGGACTGGGTTAGGTCTGGGTTAGGTCTGGGTTATTTCTGGGTTAGGACTGGGTTAGGACTGGGTTAGGACTGGGTTAGGTCTGGGTTAGGTCTGGGTTAGGTCTGAGTTAGGTCTGGGTTAGGACTGGGTTAGGACTGGGTTAGGTCTGGGTTAGGTCTGGGTTAGGACTGGGTTAGGACTGGGTTAGGTCTGGGTTAGGTCTGGGTTAGGACTGGGTTAGGTCTGGGTTAGGACTGGGTTAGGTCTGGGTTAGTACTGGATTTGGTTAGGTCTGGGTTAGGTCTGGGTTAGGTCTGGGTTAGGTCTGGGTTAGGACTGGGTTAGGTCTGGGTTAGGACTGGGTTAGGTCTGGGTTAGTACTGGATTTGGTTAGGTCTGGGTTAGGTCTGGGTTAGGTCTGGGTTAGGACTGGGTTAGGACTGGGTTAGGTCTGGGTTAGGACTGGGTTAGGACTGGGTTAGGACTGGGTTAGGTCTGGGTTAGGTCTGGGTTAGGACTGGGTTAGGTCTGGGTTAGGTCTGGGTTCGGTCTGGGTTAGGTCTGGGTTAGGTCTGGGTTAGGACTGGGTTAGGACTGGGTTAGGTCTGGGTTAGGTCTGGGTTAGGACTGGGTTAGGTCTGGGTTAGGACTGGGTTAGGTCTGGGTTAGTACTGGATTTGGTTAGGTCTGGGTTAGGTCTGGGTTAGGGCTGGGTTAGGTCTGGGTTCGGTCTGGGTTAGGTTTGGGTTAGGTCTGGGTTAGGACTGGGTTAGGACTGGGTTAGGTCTGGGTTAGGACTGGGTTAGGACTGGGTTAGGTCTGGGTTAGGACTGGGTTAGGACTGGGTTAGGTCTGGGTTAGGACTGGGTTAGGACTGGGTTAGGTCTGGGTTAGGTCTGGGTTAGGACTGGGTTAGGTCTGGGTTAGGTCTGGGTTCGGTCTGGGTTAGGTCTGGGTTAGGTCTGGGTTAGGACTGGGTTAGGACTGGGTTAGGTCTGGGTTAGGACTGGGTTAGGACTGGGTTAGGTCTGGGTTAGGACTGGGTTAGGACTGGGTTAGGTCTGGGTTAGGACTGGGTTAGGACTGGGTTAGGTCTGGGTTAGGTCTGGGTTAGGACTGGGTTAGGTCTGGGTTAGGACTGGGTTAGGTCTGGGTTAGTACTGGATTTGGTTAGGTCTGGGTTAGGTCTGGGTTAGGTCTGGGTTAGGACTGGGTTAGGACTGGGTTAGGTCTGGGTTAGGACTGGGTTAGGACTGGGTTAGGTCTGGGTTAGGACTGGGTTAGGACTGGGTTAGGACTGGGTTAGGTCTGGGTTAGGTCTGGGTTATTTCTGGGTTAGGTCTGGGTTAGGTCTGGGTTAGGTCTGGGTTAGGTCTGGGTTAGGTCTGGGTTAGGACTGGGTTAGGACTGGGTTAGGTCTGGGTTAGGTCTGGGTTAGGACTGGGTTAGGTCTGGGTTAGGACTGGGTTAGGTCTGGGTTAGGTCTGGGTTCGGTCTGGGTTAGGACTGGGTTAGGTCTGGGTTAGGTCTGGGTTAGGTCTGGGTTAGGTCTGGGTTAGGTCTGGGTTAGGTCTGGGTTAGGACTGGGTTAGGACTGGGTTAGGTCTGGGTTAGGTCTGGGTTAGGACTGGGTTAGGTCTGGGTTAGTACTGGATTTGGTTAGGTCTGGGTTAGGTCTGGGTTAGGTCTGGGTTAGTACTGGATTTGGTTAGGTCTGGGTTAGGTCTGGGTTAGGGCTGGGTTAGGTCTGGGTTCGGTCTGGGTTAGGTTTGGGTTAGGTCTGGGTTAGGACTGGGTTAGGACTGGGTTAGGTCTGGGTTAGGACTGGGTTAGGACTGGGTTAGGTCTGGGTTAGGACTGGGTTAGGACTGGGTTAGGTCTGGGTTAGGACTGGGTTAGGACTGGGTTAGGTCTGGGTTAGGTCTGGGTTAGGACTGGGTTAGGTCTGGGTTAGGTCTGGGTTCGGTCTGGGTTAGGTCTGGGTTAGGTCTGGGTTAGGACTGGGTTAGGACTGGGTTAGGTCTGGGTTAGGACTGGGTTAGGACTGGGTTAGGTCTGGGTTAGGACTGGGTTAGGACTGGGTTAGGTCTGGGTTAGGACTGGGTTAGGACTGGGTTAGGTCTGGGTTAGGTCTGGGTTAGGACTGGGTTAGGTCTGGGTTAGGACTGGGTTAGGTCTGGGTTAGTACTGGATTTGGTTAGGTCTGGGTTAGGTCTGGGTTAGGTCTGGGTTAGGACTGGGTTAGGACTGGGTTAGGTCTGGGTTAGGACTGGGTTAGGACTGGGTTAGGTCTGGGTTAGGACTGGGTTAGGACTGGGTTAGGACTGGGTTAGGTCTGGGTTAGGTCTGGGTTATTTCTGGGTTAGGTCTGGGTTAGGTCTGGGTTAGGTCTGGGTTAGGTCTGGGTTAGGTCTGGGTTAGGACTGGGTTAGGACTGGGTTAGGTCTGGGTTAGGTCTGGGTTAGGACTGGGTTAGGTCTGGGTTAGGACTGGGTTAGGTCTGGGTTAGGTCTGGGTTCGGTCTGGGTTAGGACTGGGTTAGGTCTGGGTTAGGTCTGGGTTAGGTCTGGGTTAGGTCTGGGTTAGGTCTGGGTTAGGTCTGGGTTAGGACTGGGTTAGGACTGGGTTAGGTCTGGGTTAGGTCTGGGTTAGGACTGGGTTAGGTCTGGGTTAGTACTGGATTTGGTTAGGTCTGGGTTAGGTCTGGGTTAGGTCTGGGTTAGGACTGGGTTAGGACTGGGTTAGGTCTGGGTTAGGACTGGGTTAGGACTGGGTTAGGACTGGGTTAGGTCTGGGTTAGGTCTGGGTTATTTCTGGGTTAGGTCTGGGTTAGGTCTGGGTTAGGTCTGGGTTAGGTCTGGGTTAGGTCTGGGTTAGGACTGGGTTAGGTCTGGGTTAGGTCTGGGTTCGGTCTGGGTTAGGTCTGGGTTAGGTCTGGGTTAGGTCTGAGTTAGGTCTGG
>NW_027488474.1:0-12500 GCF_051014445.1 Colletes latitarsis | reverse complement strand
ATACAATTTTTGCCTTTTAAGCTACGCTCCGTAGAGTGTAGTGCCAGTTTATGGTTTTCACAAAATTTTCAATCGCTCGGACTGAAGAGTTGATGCTCGGATAGTACGAGTATACATATTTTAAACGTATACAAGTCACCAACGTCACTCGAGACGCTTATACCACTTCAAGAGCCATTCGGTCAAAGACACCGACTCGTGGCAATGCAGTGTGGAGAAAGTCTGGAACGAGCACGATACAGAACAGTCAGGATGAAATCCCGAGGAGCGACGACTGCTTCTCAACCGAGGTCGAAGAATAGCCGTACGCTCGACGCTGCCCCGACCGACTCGACCGGACCGTCGCTTCTCTTATAGGTACCGAGGCGCCCGCCGGAACGCCGGCGACGCACGGGCTTACGCACGGCCGCTTATGGGGGGAACCGCGCGACCCAACCGCCCGCCCGAACGGCCTGTTATAACTTAGAGCGAAAACCAACACCTGTAATTTCCTTAATAATTGAGCTAGGGCAAAAAAAAAAAACGCTATCTTGTAGGAAAAAAGCAGGGGAACACGATGCCGTCGTTAAAAATATAGATTGCCGTGCTCGTTTTCGAGAAAAAAATGAAAAAATGGTCAAAATCGTCGCAGGACAAAAACTCGACACGCTATCTTGTAGGCAAAAATTAGACGAATTCAAAACCGTAGTTAAAAATATCGGTCGTCGCGCTAGTTTTCGAGAAAAAAACAAAAACGTTCAAAAAATTCGAGATAAAAAAAAAAAAACCAGCCTACCAGATAGAAAAAATTACACTGAACAAATATCATATAGGTCAAAATATGTGTTAGCGTACTAGTTTTCGAGATATAGACGAAAAACCGTCGCCGCCGATCGGTACGTCGGTCGATGCGAAAGCACCACCGAGCGCCCGCCTAAAAGACCAGTTCGAACATACCGAAAAATCAAGAAACCGTAACTTCCTTAATAATTGAGCTAGGACAAAAAATCGACACGCTATCTTGCAGGAAAAAATCCGGGGAACACGATGGCGTCGTCAAAAGTGCAGGTCGTCGAGCTCGTTTTCGAGAAAAAAAAAAAAAAATTCTCAAAATTCGACAAAAAAATAAAACGATCAGTGGACCGTGTAGAGAATATAAAACTGCATAAGAATCGTATAGACGAAAATTGGCGTTCACGTGCTCGTTTTTGTGGAAAAAATTAAAAAAGCTCTCAAACTTCGAGATAAAAAAAAAAAAAACCGTCTACCAGGTAGCCAACGGTAAACGGTACAAGTATCGTACGGGCGAAAACGAGCGTTACCGTGCTCGTTTTCGAGTTATTGACGAAAAACAGCCTGGAGCGATCGGTCCGGCGGTCGACGCGCGAAAGTTTCTAAGTCCGCTCTGCTCCGAATCATCGCTCCGGCGTCAAAAATCGTCGTAGGACAAAAAATCGCCACCCTATCTTGCAGGAAAAAATCCGGGGAACACGATGGCGTCGTCAAAAGTGCAGGTCGTCGAGCTCGTTTTCGAGAAAAAAAAAAAAAAATTCTCAAAATTCGACAAAAAAATAAAACGATCAGTGGACCGTGTAGAGAATCTAAAACTGCATAAGAATCGTATAGACCAAAATTGGCGTTCACGTGCTCGTTTTTGAGAAAAAAGTTAAAAAAGCTCTCAAAATTCGAGATAAAAAAAAAAAAAACCATCTACCAGGTAGCCAACGGTAAACGGTACAAGTATCGTACGGGCGAAAACGAGCGTTACCGTGCTCGTTTTCGAGTTATTGACGAAAAACAGCCTGGAGCGATCGGTCCGGCGGTCGACGCGCGAAAGTTTCTAAGTCCGCTCTGCTCCGAAACACCGCTCCGGCGTCAAAAATCGTCGTAGGACAAAAAATAGACACGCTATCTTGCAGGAAAAAATCCGGGGAACACGATGGCGTCGTCAAAAGTGCAGGTCGTCGAGCTCGTTTTCGAGAAAAAAAAAAAAAAATTCTCAAAATTCGACAAAAAAATAAAACGATCAGTGGACCGTGTAGAGAATATAAAACTGCATAAGAATCGTATAGACGAAAATTGGCGTTCACGTGCTCGTTTTTGTGGAAAAAATTAAAAAAGCTCTCAAACTTCGAGATAAAAAAAAAAAAAACCGTCTACCAGGTAGCCAACGGTAAACGGTACAAGTATCGTACGGGCGAAAACGAGCGTTACCGTGCTCGTTTTCGAGTTATTGACGAAAAACAGCCTGGAGCGATCGGTCCGGCGGTCGACGCGCGAAAGTTTCTAAGTCCGCTCTGCTCCGAATCATCGCTCCGGCGTCAAAAATCGTCGTAGGACAAAAAATCGCCACCCTATCTTGCAGGAAAAAATCCGGGGAACACGATGGCGTCGTCAAAAGTGCAGGTCGTCGAGCTCGTTTTCGAGAAAAAAAAAAAAAAATTCTCAAAATTCGACAAAAAAATAAAACGATCAGTGGACCGTGTAGAGAATATAAAACTGCATAAGAATCGTATAGACCAAAATTGGCGTTCACGTGCTCGTTTTTGAGAAAAAAGTTAAAAAAGCTCTCAAAATTCGAGATAAAAAAAAAAAAAACCATCTACCAGGTAGCCAACGGTAAACGGTACAAGTATCGTACGGGCGAAAACGAGCGTTACCGTGCTCGTTTTCGAGTTATTGACGAAAAACAGCCTGGAGCGATCGGTCCGGCGGTCGACGCGCGAAAGTTTCTAAGTCCGCTCTGCTCCGAAACACCGCTCCGGCGTCAAAAATCGTCGTAGGACAAAAAATAGACACGCTATCTTGCAGGAAAAAATCCGGGGAACACGATGGCGTCGTCAAAAGTGCAGGTCGTCGAGCTCGTTTTCGAGAAAAAAAAAAAAAAATTCTCAAAATTCGACAAAAAAATAAAACGATCAGTGGACCGTGTAGAGAATATAAAACTGCATAAGAATCGTATAGACCAAAATTGGCGTTCACGTGCTCGTTTTTGAGAAAAAAGTTAAAAAAGCTCTCAAAATTCGAGATAAAAAAAAAAAACCATCTACCAGGTAGCCAACGGTAAACGGTACAAGTATCGTACGGGCGAAAACGAGCGTTACCGTGCTCGTTTTCGAGTTATTGACGAAAAACAGCCTGGAGCGATCGGTCCGGCGGTCGACGCGCGAAAGTTTCTAAGTCCGCTCTGCTCCGAAACACCGCTCCGGCGTCAAAAATCGTCGTAGGACAAAAAATAGACACGCTATCTTGCAGGAAAAAATCCGGGGAACACGATGGCGTCGTCAAAAGTGCAGGTCGTCGAGCTCGTTTTCGAGAAAAAAAAAAAAAAATTCTCAAAATTCGACAAAAAAATAAAACGATCAGTGGACCGTGTAGAGAATATAAAACTGCATAAGAATCGTATAGACGAAAATTGGCGTTCACGTGCTCGTTTTTGTGGAAAAAATTAAAAAAGCTCTCAAACTTCGAGATAAAAAAAAAAAAAACCGTCTACCAGGTAGCCAACGGTAAACGGTACAAGTATCGTACGGGCGAAAACGAGCGTTACCGTGCTCGTTTTCGAGTTATTGACGAAAAACAGCCTGGAGCGATCGGTCCGGCGGTCGACGCGCGAAAGTTTCTAAGTCCGCTCTGCTCCGAATCATCGCTCCGGCGTCAAAAATCGTCGTAGGACAAAAAATCGCCACCCTATCTTGCAGGAAAAAATCCGGGGAACACGATGGCGTCGTCAAAAGTGCAGGTCGTCGAGCTCGTTTTCGAGAAAAAAAAAAAAAATTCTCAAAATTCGACAAAAAAATAAAACGATCATTGGACCGTGTAGAGAATCTAAAACTGCATAAGAATCGTATAGACCAAAATTGGCCTTAACGTGCTGGTTTTCGAGTTATTGACGATAAGCCGGTATATATATGTCCGAGATAAAAAAAAAGATAGGGACAGTGGGAATCTCCTATACTATCACGGGCGTGTATTCTCCTACTAGTTTGATGGTTGCTGTTGCATAAACCACCGACTGTTTGGCCCGCCGTTTAACCGCGCGGTTTAAAATTGCAACACAATGTTGGTGTCGCTCCGGGGTGAAAAAATGGAAAAACGACATACTTTACGCATAGGGGCGGCTGATCTTAACATATTTTGTCATGTCACCACCCCAGTGACTCTAAGACGGATTTTGCCGTCGCACGTTTTTTTATTAAAAAGTTATTAGTATATAGAAGATTTCGTTAAGCAAAAAGACACGAATATGGGAGTAGGACAAAAAATCGCCAGCCTATCTTGCAGGAAAAAATCCGGGGAACACGATGGCGTCGTCAAAAGTGCAGGTCGTCGAGCTAGTTTTCGAGAAAAAAAAAAAAAATTCTCAAAACTCGACAAAAAAATAAAACGATCAGTGGACCGTGTAGAGAATCTAAAACTGCATAAGAATCGTATAGACCAAAATTGGGTTCACGTGCTCGTTTTTGAGAAAAAAGTTAAAAAAGCTCTCAAAATTCGAGATAAAAAAAAAAAAAACCATCTACCAGGTAGCCAACGGTAAACGGTACAAGTATCGTACGGGCGAAAACGAGCGTTACCGTGCTCGTTTTCGAGTTATTGACGAAAAACAGCCTGGAGCGATCGGTCCGGCGGTCGACGCGCGAAAGTTTCTAAGTCCGCTTTGCTCCGAAACACCGCTCCGGCGTCAAAAATCGTCGTAGGACAAAAAATAGACACGCTATCTTGCAGGAAAAAATCCGGGGAACACGATGGCGTCGTCAAAAGTGCAGGTCGTCGAGCTCGTTTTCGAGAAAAAAAAAAAAAAATTCTCAAAATTCGACAAAAAAATAAAACGATCAGTGGACCGTGTAGAGAATATAAAACTGCATAAGAATCGTATAGACGAAAATTGGCGTTCACGTGCTCGTTTTTGTGGAAAAAATTAAAAAAGCTCTCAAACTTCGAGATAAAAAAAAAAAAAACCGTCTACCAGGTAGCCAACGGTAAACGGTACAAGTATCGTACGGGCGAAAACGAGCGTTACCGTGCTCGTTTTCGAGTTATTGACGAAAAACAGCCTGGAGCGATCGGTCCGGCGGTCGACGCGCGAAAGTTTCTAAGTCCGCTCTGCTCCGAATCATCGCTCCGGCGTCAAAAATCGTCGTAGGACAAAAAATCGCCACCCTATCTTGCAGGAAAAAATCCGGGGAACACGATGGCGTCGTCAAAAGTGCAGGTCGTCGAGCTCGTTTTCGAGAAAAAAAAAAAAAAATTCTCAAAATTCGACAAAAAAATAAAACGATCATTGGACCGTGTAGAGAATCTAAAACTGCATAAGAATCGTATAGACCAAAATTGGCCTTAACGTGCTGGTTTTCGAGTTATTGACGATAAGCCGGTATATATATGTCCGAGATAAAAAAAAAGATAGGGACAGTGGGAATCTCCTATACTATCACGGGCGTGTATTCTCCTACTAGTTTGATGGTTGCTGTTGCATAAACCACCGACTGTTTGGCCCGCCGTTTAACCGCGCGGTTTAAAATTGCAACACAATGTTGGTGTCGCTCCGGGGTGAAAAAATGGAAAAACGACATACTTTACGCATAGGGGCGGCTGATCTTAACATATTTTGTCATGTCACCACCCCAGTGACTCTAAGACGGATTTTGCCGTCGCACGTTTTTTTATTAAAAAGTTATTAGTATATAGAAGATTTCGTTAAGCAAAAAGACACGAATATGGGAGTAGGACAAAAAATCGCCAGCCTATCTTGCAGGAAAAAATCCGGGGAACACGATGGCGTCGTCAAAAGTGCAGGTCGTCGAGCTAGTTTTCGAGAAAAAAAAAAAAAAATTCTCAAAACTCGACAAAAAAATAAAACGATCAGTGGACCGTGTAGAGAATCTAAAACTGCATAAGAATCGTATAGACCAAAATTGGCGTTCACGTGCTCGTTTTTGAGAAAAAAGTTAAAAAAGCTCTCAAAATTCGAGATAAAAAAAAAAAAACCATCTACCAGGTAGCCAACGGTAAACGGTACAAGTATCGTACGGGCGAAAACGAGCGTTACCGTGCTCGTTTTCGAGTTATTGACGAAAAACAGCCTGGAGCGATCGGTCCGGCGGTCGACGCGCGAAAGTTTCTAAGTCCGCTTTGCTCCGAAACACCGCTCCGGCGTCAAAAATCGTCGTAGGACAAAAAATAGACACGCTATCTTGCAGGAAAAAATCCGGGGAACACGATGGCGTCGTCAAAAGTGCAGGTCGTCGAGCTCGTTTTCGAGAAAAAAAAAAAAAATTCTCAAAATTCGACAAAAAAATAAAACGATCAGTGGACCGTGTAGAGAATATAAAACTGCATAAGAATCGTATAGACGAAAATTGGCGTTCACGTGCTCGTTTTTGTGGAAAAAATTAAAAAAGCTCTCAAACTTCGAGATAAAAAAAAAAAAAACCGTCTACCAGGTAGCCAACGGTAAACGGTACAAGTATCGTACGGGCGAAAACGAGCGTTACCGTGCTCGTTTTCGAGTTATTGACGAAAAACAGCCTGGAGCGATCGGTCCGGCGGTCGACGCGCGAAAGTTTCTAAGTCCGCTCTGCTCCGAATCATCGCTCCGGCGTCAAAAATCGTCGTAGGACAAAAAATCGCCACCCTATCTTGCAGGAAAAAATCCGGGGAACACGATGGCGTCGTCAAAAGTGCAGGTCGTCGAGCTCGTTTTCGAGAAAAAAAAAAAAAATTCTCAAAATTCGACAAAAAAATAAAACGATCAGTGGACCGTGTAGAGAATATAAAACTGCATAAGAATCGTATAGACCAAAATTGGCGTTCACGTGCTCGTTTTTGAGAAAAAAGTTAAAAAAGCTCTCAAAATTCGAGATAAAAAAAAAAAAAACCATCTACCAGGTAGCCAACGGTAAACGGTACAAGTATCGTACGGGCGAAAACGAGCGTTACCGTGCTCGTTTTCGAGTTATTGACGAAAAACAGCCTGGAGCGATCGGTCCGGCGGTCGACGCGCGAAAGTTTCTAAGTCCGCTCTGCTCCGAAACACCGCTCCGGCGTCAAAAATCGTCGTAGGACAAAAAATAGACACGCTATCTTGCAGGAAAAAATCCGGGGAACACGATGGCGTCGTCAAAAGTGCAGGTCGTCGAGCTCGTTTTCGAGAAAAAAAAAAAAAAATTCTCAAAATTCGACAAAAAAATAAAACGATCAGTGGACCGTGTAGAGAATATAAAACTGCATAAGAATCGTATAGACGAAAATTGGCGTTCACGTGCTCGTTTTTGTGGAAAAAATTAAAAAAGCTCTCAAAATTCGAGATAAAAAAAAAAAAAACCATCTACCAGGTAGCCAACGGTAAACGGTACAAGTATCGTACGGGCGAAAACGAGCGTTACCGTGCTCGTTTTCGAGTTATTGACGAAAAACAGCCTGGAGCGATCGGTCCGGCGGTCGACGCGCGAAAGTTTCTAAGTCCGCTCTGCTCCGAAACACCGCTCCGGCGTCAAAAATCGTCGTAGGACAAAAAATAGACACGCTATCTTGCAGGAAAAAATCCGGGGAACACGATGGCGTCGTCAAAAGTGCAGGTCGTCGAGCTCGTTTTCGAGAAAAAAAAAACAAAATTCTCAAAATTCGACAAAAAAATAAAACGATCAGTGGACCGTGTAGAGAATATAAAACTGCATAAGAATCGTATAGACGAAAATTGGCGTTCACGTGCTCGTTTTTGTGGAAAAAATTAAAAAAGCTCTCAAACTTCGAGATAAAAAAAAAAAAAACCGTCTACCAGGTAGCCAACGGTAAACGGTACAAGTATCGTACGGGCGAAAACGAGCGTTACCGTGCTCGTTTTCGAGTTATTGACGAAAAACAGCCTGGAGCGATCGGTCCGGCGGTCGACGCGCGAAAGTTTCTAAGTCCGCTCTGCTCCGAAACACCGCTCCGGCGTCAAAATCGTCGTAGGACAAAAAATCGCCACCCTATCTTGCAGGAAAAAATCCGGGGAACACGATGGCGTCGTCAAAAGTGCAGGTCGTCGAGCTAGTTTTCGAGAAAAAAAAAAAAAATTCTCAAAACTCGACAAAAAAATAAAACGATCAGTGGACCGTGTAGAGAATCTAAAACTGCATAAGAATCGTATAGACCAAAATTGGCGTTCACGTGCTCGTTTTTGAGAAAAAAGTTAAAAAAGCTCTCAAAATTCGAGATAAAAAAAAAAAAAACCATCTACCAGGTAGCCAACGGTAAACGGTACAAGTATCGTACGGGCGAAAACGAGCGTTACCGTGCTCGTTTTCGAGTTATTGACGAAAAACAGCCTGGAGCGATCGGTCCGGCGGTCGACGCGCGAAAGTTTCTAAGTCCGCTCTGCTCCGAAACACCGCTCCGGCGTCAAAAATCGTCGTAGGACAAAAAATAGACACGCTATCTTGCAGGAAAAAATCCGGGGAACACGATGGCGTCGTCAAAAGTGCAGGTCGTCGAGCTCGTTTTCGAGAAAAAAAAAAAAAAATTCTCAAAATTCGACAAAAAAATAAAACGATCAGTGGACCGTGTAGAGAATATAAAACTGCATAAGAATCGTATAGACGAAAATTGGCGTTCACGTGCTCGTTTTTGTGGAAAAAATTAAAAAAGCTCTCAAACTTCGAGATAAAAAAAAAAAAAACCGTCTACCAGGTAGCCAACGGTAAACGGTACAAGTATCGTACGGGCGAAAACGAGCGTTACCGTGCTCGTTTTCGAGTTATTGACGAAAAACAGCCTGGAGCGATCGGTCCGGCGGTCGACGCGCGAAAGTTTCTAAGTCCGCTCTGCTCCGAATCATCGCTCCGGCGTCAAAAATCGTCGTAGGACAAAAAATCGCCACCCTATCTTGCAGGAAAAAATCCGGGGAACACGATGGCGTCGTCAAAAGTGCAGGTCGTCGAGCTCGTTTTCGAGAAAAAAAAAAAAAATTCTCAAAATTCGACAAAAAAATAAAACGATCAGTGGACCGTGTAGAGAATATAAAACTGCATAAGAATCGTATAGACGAAAATTGGCGTTCACGTGCTCGTTTTTGTGGAAAAAATTAAAAAAGCTCTCAAACTTCGAGATAAAAAAAAAAAAAACCGTCTACCAGGTAGCCAACGGTAAACGGTACAAGTATCGTACGGGCGAAAACGAGCGTTACCGTGCTCGTTTTCGAGTTATTGACGAAAAACAGCCTGGAGCGATCGGTCCGGCGGTCGACGCGCGAAAGTTTCTAAGTCCGCTCTGCTCCGAATCATCGCTCCGGCGTCAAAAATCGTCGTAGGACAAAAAATCGCCACCCTATCTTGCAGGAAAAAATCCGGGGAACACGATGGCGTCGTCAAAAGTGCAGGTCGTCGAGCTCGTTTTCGAGAAAAAAAAAAAAAAATTCTCAAAATTCGACAAAAAAATAAAACGATCAGTGGACCGTGTAGAGAATCTAAAACTGCATAAGAATCGTATAGACCAAAATTGGCGTTCACGTGCTCGTTTTTGAGAAAAAAGTTAAAAAAGCTCTCAAAATTCGAGATAAAAAAAAAAAAAACCATCTACCAGGTAGCCAACGGTAAACGGTACAAGTATCGTACGGGCGAAAACGAGCGTTACCGTGCTCGTTTTCGAGTTATTGACGAAAAACAGCCTGGAGCGATCGGTCCGGCGGTCGACGCGCGAAAGTTTCTAAGTCCGCTCTGCTCCGAAACACCGCTCCGGCGTCAAAAATCGTCGTAGGACAAAAAATAGACACGCTATCTTGCAGGAAAAAATCCGGGGAACACGATGGCGTCGTCAAAAGTGCAGGTCGTCGAGCTCGTTTTCGAGAAAAAAAAAACAAAATTCTCAAAATTCGACAAAAAAATAAAACGATCAGTGGACCGTGTAGAGAATATAAAACTGCATAAGAATCGTATAGACGAAAATTGGCGTTCACGTGCTCGTTTTTGTGGAAAAAATTAAAAAAGCTCTCAAACTTCGAGATAAAAAAAAAAAAAACCGTCTACCAGGTAGCCAACGGTAAACGGTACAAGTATCGTACGGGCGAAAACGAGCGTTACCGTGCTCGTTTTCGAGTTATTGACGAAAAACAGCCTGGAGCGATCGGTCCGGCGGTCGACGCGCGAAAGTTTCTAAGTCCGCTCTGCTCCGAAACACCGCTCCGGCGTCAAAAATCGTCGTAGGACAAAAAATCGCCACCCTATCTTGCAGGAAAAAATCCGGGGAACACGATGGCGTCGTCAAAAGTGCAGGTCGTCGAGCTAGTTTTCGAGAAAAAAAAAAAAAAATTCTCAAAACTCGACAAAAAAATAAAACGATCAGTGGACCGTGTAGAGAATCTAAAACTGCATAAGAATCGTATAGACCAAAATTGGCGTTCACGTGCTCGTTTTTGAGAAAAAAGTTAAAAAAGCTCTCAAAATTCGAGATAAAAAAAAAAAAAACCATCTACCAGGTAGCCAACGGTAAACGGTACAAGTATCGTACGGGCGAAAACGAGCGTTACCGTGCTCGTTTTCGAGTTATTGACGAAAAACAGCCTGGAGCGATCGGTCCGGCGGTCGACGCGCGAAAGTTTCTAAGTCCGCTCTGCTCCGAAACACCGCTCCGGCGTCAAAAATCGTCGTAGGACAAAAAATAGACACGCTATCTTGCAGGAAAAAATCCGGGGAACACGATGGCGTCGTCAAAAGTGCAGGTCGTCGAGCTCGTTTTCGAGAAAAAAAAAAAAAAATTCTCAAAATTCGACAAAAAAATAAAACGATCAGTGGACCGTGTAGAGAATATAAAACTGCATAAGAATCGTATAGACGAAAATTGGCGTTCACGTGCTCGTTTTTGTGGAAAAAATTAAAAAGCTCTCAAACTTCGAGATAAAAAAAAAAAAAACCGTCTACCAGGTAGCCAACGGTAAACGGTACAAGTATCGTACGGGCGAAAACGAGCGTTACCGTGCTCGTTTTCGAGTTATTGACGAAAAACAGCCTGGAGCGATCGGTCCGGCGGTCGACGCGCGAAAGTTTCTAAGTCCGCTCTGCTCCGAATCATCGCTCCGGCGTCAAAAATCGTCGTAGGACAAAAAATCGCCACCCTATCTTGCAGGAAAAAATCCGGGGAACACGATGGCGTCGTCAAAAGTGCAGGTCGTCGAGCTCGTTTTCGAGAAAAAAAAAAAAAATTCTCAAAATTCGACAAAAAAATAAAAACGATCAGTGGACCGTGTAGAGAATATAAAACTGCATAAGAATCGTATAGACCAAAATTGGCGTTCACGTGCTCGTTTTTGAGAAAAAAGTTAAAAAAGCTCTCAAAATTCGAGATAAAAAAAAAAAAAACCATCTACCAGGTAGCCAACGGTAAACGGTACAAGTATCGTACGGGCGAAAACGAGCGTTACCGTGCTCGTTTTCGAGTTATTGACGAAAAACAGCCTGGAGCGATCGGTCCGGCGGTCGACGCGCGAAAGTTTCTAAGTCCGCTCTGCTCCGAAACACCGCTCCGGCGTCAAAAATCGTCGTAGGACAAAAAATAGACACGCTATCTTGCAGGAAAAAATCCGGGGAACACGATGGCGTCGTCAAAAGTGCAGGTCGTCGAGCTAGTTTTCGAGAAAAAAAAAAAAAAATTCTCAAAACTCGACAAAAAAATAAAACGATCAGTGGACCGTGTAGAGAATCTAAAACTGCATAAGAATCGTATAGACCAAAATTGGCGTTCACGTGCTCGTTTTTGAGAAAAAAGTTAAAAAAGCTCTCAAAATTCGAGATAAAAAAAAAAAAACCATCTACCAGGTAGCCAACGGTAAACGGTACAAGTATCGTACGGGCGAAAACGAGCGTTACCGTGCTCGTTTTCGAGTTATTGACGAAAAACAGCCTGGAGCGATCGGTCCGGCGGTCGACGCGCGAAAGTTTCTAAGTCCGCTTTGCTCCGAAACACCGCTCCGGCGTCAAAAATCGTCGTAGGACAAAAAATAGACACGCTATCTTGCAGGAAAAAATCCGGGGAACACGATGGCGTCGTCAAAAGTGCAGGTCGTCGAGCTCGTTTTCGAGAAAAAAAAAAAAAAATTCTCAAAATTCGACAAAAAAATAAAACGATCAGTGGACCGTGTAGAGAATATAAAACTGCATAAGAATCGTATAGACGAAAATTGGCGTTCACGTGCTCGTTTTTGTGGAAAAAATTAAAAAAGCTCTCAAACTTCGAGATAAAAAAAAAAAAAACCGTCTACCAGGTAGCCAACGGTAAACGGTACAAGTATCGTACGGGCGAAAACGAGCGTTACCGTGCTCGTTTTCGAGTTATTGACGAAAAACAGCCTGGAGCGATCGGTCCGGCGGTCGACGCGCGAAAGTTTCTAAGTCCGCTCTGCTCCGAATCATCGCTCCGGCGTCAAAAATCGTCGTAGGACAAAAAATCGCCACCCTATCTTGCAGGAAAAAATCCGGGGAACACGATGGCGTCGTCAAAAGTGCAGGTCGTCGAGCTCGTTTTCGAGAAAAAAAAAAAAAAATTCT
>NW_027488473.1:22500-37500 GCF_051014445.1 Colletes latitarsis | reverse complement strand
CCAGTCCTAACCCAGTCCTAACCCAGACCTAACCCAGACCTAACCCAGACCTAACCCAGACCTAACCCAGACCTAACCCAGACCTAACCCAGAAATAACCCAGACCTAACCCAGACCTAACCCAGTCCTAACCCAGTCCTAACCCAGTCCTAACCCAGACCTAACCCAGTCCTAACCCAGTCCTAACCCAGACCTAACCCAGACCTAACCCAGACCTAACCAAATCCAGTACTAACCCAGACCTAACCCAGTCCTAACCCAGACCTAACCCAGTCCTAACCCAGACCTAACCCAGACCTAACCCAGTCCTAACCCAGTCCTAACCCAGACCTAACCCAGTCCTAACCCAGTCCTAACCCAGACCTAACCCAGTCCTAACCCAGTCCTAACCCAGACCTAACCCAGTCCTAACCCAGTCCTAACCCAGACCTAACCCAGACCTAACCCAGACCGAACCCAGACCTAACCCAGACCTAACCCAGTCCTAACCCAGACCTAACCCAGTCCTAACCCAGACCTAACCCAGACCTAACCCAGTCCTAACACAGTCCTAACCTAGTCCTAACCAAGTCCTAACCCAGAACCTACCCAGTCCTAACCCAAACCTAACCCAGACCTAACCCAGACCTAACCCAGTCCTAGCCCAGTCCTAACCCAGACCTAACCCAGTCCTAACCCAGACCTAACCCAGACCTAACCCAGTCCTAACCCAGTCCTAACCCAGACCTAACCCAGTCCTAACCCAGTCCTAACCCAGCCCTAACCCAGACCTAACCCAGACCTAACCCAGACCTAACCCAGAAATAACCCAGACCTAACCCAGACCTAACCCAGTCCTAACCCAGTACTAACCCAGTCCTAACCCAGACCTAACCCAGACCTAACCCAGACCTAACCCAGACCTAACCCAGACCTAACCCAGACCTAACCCAGAAATAACCCAGACCTAACCCAGACCTAACCCAGTCCTAACCCAGAAATACCCCAGACCTGACCCAGACCTAACCCAGACCTAACCCAGCCCTAACCCAGACCTAACCCAGACCTAACCCAGACCTAACCCAGAAATAACCCAGACCTAACCCAGACCTAACCCAGTCCTAACCCAGTACTAACCCAGTCCTAACCCAGACCTAACCCAGTCCTAACCCAGACCTAACCCAGACCTAACCCAGTCCTAACCTAGACCTAACCCAGTCCTAAACCAGACCTAACCCAATCCTAACCCAGACCTAACCCAGACCTAACCCAGACCTAACCCAGAAATAACCCAGACCTAACCCAGACCTAACCCAGTCCTAACCCAGTACTAACCCAGTCCTAACCCAGACCTAACCCAGACCTAACCCAGACCTAACCCAGACCTAACCCAGACCTAACCCAGACCTAACCCAGAAATAACCCAGACCTAACCCAGACCTAACCCAGTCCTAACCCAGAAATACCCCAGACCTGACCCAGACCTAACCCAGACCTAACCCAGCCCTAACCCAGACCTAACCCAGACCTAACCCAGACCTAACCCAGAAATAACCCAGACCTAACCCAGACCTAACCCAGTCCTAACCCAGTACTAACCCAGTCCTAACCCAGACCTAATCCAGTCCTAACCCAGACCTAACCCAGACCTAACCCAGACCTAACCCAGACCTAACCCAGAAATAACCCAGACCTAACCCAGACCTAACCCAGTCCTAACCCAGTCCTAACCCAGTCCTAACCCAGTCTTAAACCAGTCCTAACTCAGACCTAACCGAGACGTAACCCAGACCTTATCCAATTCAGTCCTAACACAGTCCATATTCATTTTTTTTTTTTTTTTTTGTTTTTTTTTTTTTATTTCTGTTTTAGATACCGAAGGAGATCCTTGGATAGGCACCCATGCCTCAGAAGAATATATGGGTAGTTTGAGAATCTGACTCACCATACCCCACAAGTGTCTCATCCGTCTTTACTCATTCAGACACCACTCATGCCAACAAGCATCCCGGGACGCAGGCGAAACTGCTCTCCGCATTACTTCACCTAACCAATTCTAAACTAGCCCTAACGCAGTTCCAATACAGTCATTACAAAATGGGCTAGGTCTGGGCCAGTGTTGCGGGGGTTTGGGGCGCGCAGACCCCAGTCAGCAAAACGAATTCAATATGATGCTGTTCAATTTAATATGATACCGCTATTACAAAGGGGGTTAGGTCTGGGCTAGTGTAGCGGGGGACTGGGGGGCGCAGACCCCTGTCAGCAAAACGAATTCAATATGATGCTGCTCAATTTAATTTGATACCGCTATTACAAAATGGGTTAGGTCTGGGCTGGTGTAGCGGGGGTTTGGGGGGCGCAGACCCCAGTCAGCAAAACGAATTCAATATGATGCTGTTCAATTTAATTTGATACCGCTATTACAAAATGGGTTAGGTCTGGGCTAGTGTAGCGGGGGTTTGGGGGGCGCAGACCCCTGTCAGCAAAACGAATTTAGTACGATGCTGTTCAATTTAATTTGATACCGCTATTACAAAATGGGTTAGGTCTGGGCTAGTGTAGCGGGGGTTTGGGGGGCGCAGCCCCCCATTCAGCAAAACGAATTATGTACGATGCTGTTCAATTTAATATGATACCACTATTACAAAGTGGGTTAGGTCTGGGCTAGTGTAGCGGGGGTCTGGGGGGCGCAGACCCCTGTCAGCAAAACGAATTCAATATGATGCTGTTCAATTTAATTTGATACAGCTATTACAAAATGGGTTAGGTCTGGGCTAGTGTAGCGGGGGTTTGGGGGGCGCAGCCCCCATTCAGCAAAACGAAATATGTACGATGCTGTTCAATTTAATATGATACCACTATTACAAAGTGGGTTAGGTCTGGGCTAGTGTAGCGGGGGTCTGGGGGGCGCAGACCCAGTCAGCAAAACGAATTCAATATGATGCTGTTCAATTTAATTTGATACCGCTATTACAAAATGGGTTAGGTCTGGGCTAGTGTAGCGGGGGTTTGGGGGGCGCAGCCCCCCATTCAGCAAACGAATTTAGTACGATGCTGTTCAATTTAATATGATACCGCTATTACAAAGTGGGTTAGGTCCGGGCTAGTGTTGCGGGGGTCTGGGGCGCGCAGACCCCAGTCAGCAAAACGAATTCAACATGATGCTGTTCAATTTAATATGATACCGCTATTACAAAGGGGGTTAGGTCTGGGCTAGTGTAGCGGGGTCTGGGGGCGCAGACCCCTGTCAGCAAAACGAATTTAGTACGATGCTGTTCAATTTAATTTGATACCGCTATTACAAAATGGGTTAGGTCTGGGCTAGTGTAGCGGGGGTTTGGGGGGCGCAGCCCCCCATTCAGCAAAACGAATTAAGTACGAATGCTGTTCAATTTAATATGATACCACTATTACAAAGTGGGTTAGGTCTGGGCTATTGTAGCGGGGTCTGGGGGGCGCAGACCCCAGTCGGCAAAACGAATTCAATATGATGCTGTTCAATTTAGTTTGATACCGCTATTACAAAATGGGTTAGGTCTGGGCTAGTGTAGCGGGGGTTTGGGGGGCGCAGCCCCCCATTCAGCAAAACGAATTTAGTACGATGCTGTTCAATTTAATGTGATACCGCTATTACAAAGTGGGTTAGGTCCGGGCTAGTGTTGCGGGGGTCTGGGGCGCGCAGACCCCAGTCAGCAAAACGAATTCAATATGATGCTGTTCAATTTAATATGATACCGCTATTACAAAGGGGGTTAGGTCTGGGCTAGTGTAGCGGGGGTCTGGGGGGCGCAGACCCCTGTCAGCAAAACGAATTTAGTACGATGCTGTTCAATTTAATTTGATACCGCTATTACAAAATGGGTTAGGTCTGGGCTAGTGTAGCGGGGGTTTGGGGGGCGCAGCCCCCCATTCAGCAAAACGAATTAAGTACGATGCTGTTCAATTTAATATGATACCACTATTACAAAGTGGGTTAGGTCTGGGCTATTGTAGCGGGGGTCTGGGGGGCGCAGACCCCAGTCAGCAAAACGAATTCAATATGATGCTGTTCAATTTAATTTGATACCGCTATTACAAAATGGGTTAGGTCTGGGCTAGTGTAGCGGGGGTTTGGGGGGCGCAGCCCCCCATTCAGCAAAACGAATTTAGTACGATGCTGTTCAATTTAATATGATACCGCTATTACAAAGTGGGTTAGGTCCGGGCTAGTGTTGCGGGGGTCGGGGGGGCGCAGCCCCCCAGTCAGCAAAACGAATTTAGTACGATGCTGTTCAATTTAATTTGATACCGCTATTACAAAATGGGTTAGGTCTGGGCTAGTGTAGCGGGGGTTTGGGGGGCGCAGCCCCCCATTCAGCAAAACGAATTAAGTACGATGCTGTTCAATTTAATATGATACCACTATTACAAAGTGGGTTTGGTCTGGGCTAGTGTAGCGGGGGTCTGGGGGGCGCAGACCCCAGTCAGCAAAACGAATTCAATATGATGCTGTTCAACCCCTCGGGAATTTTTAATTTCTGTTTTATTCACCGTAATGCTCATGGAACGTACTTTCACATTCTTGTTTTTTGCTTCACGAAAATTTTTGTACACTAATTACTTTTTAATAGGAAAACGTGCAACGGCAAACTCCTTCCTAGGGTCACTGGGAAGATGACATTGACAAAATATGTTAAGATCAGCCGCCCCTATGCGTAAAGTATGTCGTTTTTCCATTTTTTCGATCCGGAGCGACACCAACATTGTGTTGCAATTTTAAACTGCGCGGTTAAACGGCGGGCCAAACAGTCGGTGGTTTATGCAACAGCAACCATCAAACTAGTAGGAGAATACACGCCCGTGATAGTATAGGAGATTCCCACTGTCCCTATCTTTTTTTTTATCTCGGACATATATATACCGGCTTATCGTCAATAACTCGAAAACCAGCACGTTAAGGCCAATTTTGGTCTATACGATTCTTATGCAGTTTTAGATTCTCTACACGGTCCAATGATCGTTTTATTTTTTTGTCGAATTTTGAGAATTTTTTTTTTTTTTTCTCGAAAACGAGCTCGACGACCTGCACTTTTGACGACGCCATCGTGTTCCCCGGATTTTTTCCTGCAAGATAGGGTGGCGATTTTTTGTCCTACGACGATTTTTGACGCCGGAGCGATGATTCGGAGCAGAGCGGACTTAGAAACTTTCGCGCGTCGACCGCCGGACCGATCGCTCCAGGCTGTTTTTCGTCAATAACTCGAAAACGAGCACGGTAACGCTCGTTTTCGCCCGTACGATACTTGTACCGTTTACCGTTGGCTACCTGGCAGATGGTTTGTTTTTTTTTTATCTCGAATTTTGAGAGCTTTTTTAACTTTTTTCTCAAAAACGAGCACGTGAACGCCAATTTTCGTCTATACGATTCTTATGCAGTTTTATATTCTCTACACGGTCCAGTGATCGTTTTATTTTTTTGTCGAATTTTGAGAATTTTTTTTTTTTTTTCTCGAAAACGAGCTCGACGACCTGCACTTTTGACGACGCCATCGTGTTCCCCGGATTTTTTCCTGCAAGATAGCGTGTCTATTTTTTGTCCTACGACGATTTTTGACGCCGGAGCGGTGTTTCGGAGCAGAGCGGACTTAGAAACTTTCGCGCGTCGACCGCCGGAGCGATCGCTCCAGGCTGTTTTTCGTCAATAACTCGAAAACGAGCACGGTAACGCTCATTTTCGCCCGTACGATACTTGTACCGTTTACCGTTGGCTACCTGGTAGATGGTTTTTTTTTTTTTTATCTCGAAGTTTGAGAGCTTTTTTAATTTTTTCCACAAAAACGAGCACGTGAACGCCAATTTTCGTCTATACGATTCTTATGCAGTTTTATATTCTCTACACGGTCCACTGATCGTTTTATTTTTTTGTCGAATTTTCAGAATTTTTTTTTTTTTTTCTCGAAAACGAGCTCGACGACCTGCACTTTTGACGACGCCATCGTGTTCCCCGGATTTTTTCCTGCAAGATAGCGTGTCTATTTTTTGTCCTACGACGATTTTTGACGCCGGAGCGATGATTCGGAGCAGAGCGGACTTAGAAACTTTCGCGCGTCGACCGCCGGAGCGATCGCTCCAGGCTGTTTTTCGTCAATAACTCGAAAACGAGCACGGTAACGCTCATTTTCGCCCGTACGATACTTGTACCGTTTACCGTTGGCTACCTGGTAGATGGTTTTTTTTTTTTTTATCTCGAAGTTTGAGAGCTTTTTTAATTTTTTCAACAAAAACGAGCACGTGAACGCCAATTTTCGTCTATACGATTCTTATGCAGTTTTATATTCTCTACACGGTCCACTGATCGTTTTATTTTTTTGTCGAATTTTGAGAATTTTTTTTTTTTTTTCTCGAAAACGAGCTCGACGACCTGCACTTTTGACGACGCCATCGTGTTCCCCGGATTTTTTCCTGCAAGATAGGGTGGCGATTTTTTGTCCTACGACGATTTTTGACGCCGGAGCGATGATTCGGAGCAGAGCGGACTTAGAAACTTTCGCGCGTCGACCGCCGGACCGATCGCTCCAGGCTGTTTTTCGTCAATAACTCGAAAACGAGCACGGTAACGCTCGTTTTCGCCCGTACGATACTTGTACCGTTTACCGTTGGCTACCTGGTAGACGGTTTTTTTTTTTTTTATCTCGAAGTTTGAGAGCTTTTTTAATTTTTTCCACAAAAACGAGCACGTGAACGCCAATTTTCGTCTATACGATTCTTATGCAGTTTTATATTGTCTACACGGTCCACTGATCGTTTTATTTTTTTGTCGAATTTTGAGAATTTTTTTTTTTTTTTCTCGAAAACGAGCTCGACGACCTGCACTTTTGACGACGCCATCGTGTTCCCCGGATTTTTTCCTGCAAGATAGCGTGTCTATTTTTTGTCCTACGACGATTTTTGACGCCGGAGCGGTGTTTCGGAGCAGAGCGGACTTAGAAACTTTAGCGCGTCGACCGCCGGAGCGATCGCTCCAGGCTGTTTTTCGTCAATAACTCGAAAACGAGCACGGTAACGCTCATTTTCGCCCGTACGATACTTGTACCGTTTACCGTTGGCTACCTGGTAGATGGTTCTTTTTTTTTTTATCTCGAAGTTTGAGAGCTTTTTTAATTTTTTCCACAAAAACGAGCACGTGAACGCCAATTTTCGTCTATACGATTCTTATGCAGTTTTATATTCTCTACACGGTCCACTGTTCGTTTTATTTTTTTGTCGAATTTTGAGAATTTTTTTTTTTTTTTCTCGAAAACGAGCTCGACGACCTGCACTTTTGACGACGCCATCGTGTTCCCCGGATTTTTTCCTGCAAGATAGGGTGGCGATTTTTTGTCCTACGACGATTTTTGACGCCGGAGCGATGATTCGGAGCAGAGCGGACTTAGAAACTTTCGCGCGTCGACCGCCGGACCGATCGCTCCAGGCTGTTTTTCGTCAATAACTCGAAAACGAGCACGGTAACGCTCGTTTTCGCCCGTACGATACTTGTACCGTTTACCGTTGGCTACCTGGCAGATGGTTTGTTTTTTTTTTATCTCGAATTTTGAGAGCTTTTTTAACTTTTTTCTCAAAAACGAGCACGTGAACGCCAATTTTGGTCTATACGATTCTTATGCAGTTTTAGATTCTCTACACGGTCCACTGATCGTTTTATTTTTTTGTCGAGTTTTGAGAATTTTTTTTTTTTTTTCTCGAAAACTAGCTCGACGACCTGCACTTTTGACGACGCCATCGTGTTCCCCGGATTTTTTCCTGCAAGATAGGCTGGCGATTTTTTGTCCTACTCCCATATTCGTGTCTTTTTGCTTAACGAAATCTTTTATATACTAATAACTTTTTAATAAAAAAACGTGCGACGGCAAAATCCGTCTTAGAGTCACTGGGGTGGTGACATGACAAAATATGTTAAGATCAGCCGCCCCTATGCGTAAAGTATGTCGTTTTTCCATTTTTTCACCCCGGAGCGACACCAACATTGTGTTGCAATTTTAAACCGCGCGGTTAAACGGCGGGCCAAACAGTCGCTGGTTTATGCAACAACAACCATCAAACTAGTAGGAGAATACACGCCCGTGATAGTATAGGAGATTCCCACTGTCCCTATCTTTTTTTTTATCTCGGACATATATATACCGGCTTATCGTCAATAACTCGAAAACCAGCACGTTAAGGCCAATTTTGGTCTATACGATTCTTATGCAGTTTTAGATTCTCTACACGGTCCAATGATCGTTTTATTTTTTTGTCGAATTTTGAGAATTTTTTTTTTTTTTTCTCGAAAACGAGCTCGACGACCTGCACTTTTGACGACGCCATCGTGTTCCCCGGATATTTTCCTGCAAGATAGCGTGTCTATTTTTTGTCCTACGACGATTTTTGACGCCGGAGCGGTGTTTCGGAGCAGAGCGGACTTGAAAACTTTCGCGCGTCGACCGCCGGAGCGATCGCTCCAGGCTGTTTTTCGTCAATAACTCGAAAACGAGCACGGTAACGCTCATTTTCGCCCGTACGATACTTGTACCGTTTACCGTTGGCTACCTGGTAGATGGTTTTTTTTTTTTTTATCTCGAAGTTTGAGAGCTTTTTTAATTTTTTCCACAAAAACGAGCACGTGAACGCCAATTTTCGTCTATACGATTCTTATGCAGTTTTATATTCTCTACACGGTCCACTGATCGTTTTATTTTTTTGTCGAATTTTGAGAATTTTTTTTTTTTTTTCTCGAAAACGAGCTCGACGACCTGCACTTTTGACGACGCCATCGTGTTCCCCGGATTTTTTCCTGCAAGATAGCGTGTCTATTTTTTGTCCTACGACGATTTTTGACGCCGGAGCGATGATTCGGAGCAGAGCGGACTTAGAAACTTTCGCGCGTCGACCGCCGGACCGATCGCTCCAGGCTGTTTTTCGTCAATAACTCGAAAACGAGCACGGTAACGCTCGTTTTCGCCCGTACGATACTTGTACCGTTTACCGTTGGCTACCTGGTAGATGGTTTTTTTTTTTTTTATCTCGAAGTTTGAGAGCTTTTTTAATTTTTTCCACAAAAACGAGCACGTGAACGCCAATTTTCGTCTGTACGATTCTTATGCAGTTTTAGATTCTCTACACGGTCCAATGATCGTTTTATTTTTTTGTCGAATTTTGAGAATTTTTTTTTTTTTTTCTCGAAAACGAGCTCGACGACCTGCACTTTTGACGACGCCATCGTGTTCCCCGGATTTTTTCCTGCAAGATAGGGTGGCGATTTTTTGTCCTACGACGATTTTTGACGCCGGAGCGGTGTTTCGGAGCAGAGCGGACTTAGAAACTTTCGCGCGTCGACCGCCGGAGCGATCGCTCCAGGCTGTTTTTCGTCAATAACTCGAAAACGAGCACGGTAACGCTCATTTTCGCCCGTACGATACTTGTACCGTTTACCGTTGGCTACCTGGTAGATGGTTTTTTTTTTTTTTATCTCGAAGTTTGAGAGCTTTTTTAATTTTTTCAACAAAAACGAGCACGTGAACGCCAATTTTCGTCTATACGATTCTTATGCAGTTTTATATTCTCTACACGGTCCAGTGATCGTTTTATTTTTTTGTCGAATTTTGAGAATTTTTTTTTTTTTTTCTCGAAAACGAGCTCGACGACCTGCACTTTTGACGACGCCATCGTGTTCCCCGGATTTTTTCCTGCAAGATAGGGTGGCGATTTTTTGTCCTACGACGATTTTTGACGCCGGAGCGATGATTCGGAGCAGAGCGGACTTAGAAACTTTCGCGCGTCGACCGCCGGACCGATCGCTCCAGGCTGTTTTTCGTCAATAACTCGAAAACGAGCACGGTAACGCTCGTTTTCGCCCGTACGATACTTGTACCGTTTACCGTTGGCTACCTGGTAGACGGTTTTTTTTTTTTTTATCTCGAAGTTTGAGAGCTTTTTTAATTTTTTCCACAAAAACGAGCACGTGAACGCCAATTTTCGTCTATACGATTCTTATGCAGTTTTATATTGTCTACACGGTCCACTGATCGTTTTATTTTTTTGTCGAATTTTGAGAATTTTTTTTTTTTTTTCTCGAAAACGAGCTCGACGACCTGCACTTTTGACGACGCCATCGTGTTCCCCGGATTTTTTCCTGCAAGATAGCGTGTCTATTTTTTGTCCTACGACGATTTTTGACGCCGGAGCGGTGTTTCGGAGCAGAGCGGACTTAGAAACTTTAGCGCGTCGACCGCCGGAGCGATCGCTCCAGGCTGTTTTTCGTCAATAACTCGAAAACGAGCACGGTAACGCTCATTTTCGCCCGTACGATACTTGTACCGTTTACCGTTGGCTACCTGGTAGATGGTTCTTTTTTTTTTTATCTCGAAGTTTGAGAGCTTTTTTAATTTTTTCCACAAAAACGAGCACGTGAACGCCAATTTTCGTCTATACGATTCTTATGCAGTTTTATATTCTCTACACGGTCCACTGTTCGTTTTATTTTTTTGTCGAATTTTGAGAATTTTTTTTTTTTTTTTCGAAAACGAGCTCGACGACCTGCACTTTTGACGACGCCATCGTGTTCCCCGGATTTTTTCCTGCAAGATAGGGTGGCGATTTTTTGTCCTACGACGATTTTTGACGCCGGAGCGATGATTCGGAGCAGAGCGGACTTAGAAACTTTCGCGCGTCGACCGCCGGACCGATCGCTCCAGGCTGTTTTTCGTCAATAACTCGAAAACGAGCACGGTAACGCTCGTTTTCGCCCGTACGATACTTGTACCGTTTACCGTTGGCTACCTGGCAGATGGTTTGTTTTTTTTTTATCTCGAATTTTGAGAGCTTTTTTAACTTTTTTCTCAAAAACGAGCACGTGAACGCCAATTTTGGTCTATACGATTCTTATGCAGTTTTAGATTCTCTACACGGTCCACTGATCGTTTTATTTTTTTGTCGAGTTTTGAGAATTTTTTTTTTTTTTTCTCGAAAACTAGCTCGACGACCTGCACTTTTGACGACGCCATCGTGTTCCCCGGATTTTTTCCTGCAAGATAGCGTGTCTATTTTTTGTCCTACGACGATTTTTGACGCCGGAGCGGTGTTTCGGAGCAGAGCGGACTTAGAAACTTTCGCGCGTCGACCGCCGGAGCGATCGCTCCAGGCTGTTTTTCGTCAATAACTCGAAAACGAGCACGGTAACGCTCATTTTCGCCCGTACGATACTTGTACCGTTTACCGTTGGCTACCTGGTAGACGGTTTTTTTTTTTTTTATCTCGAAGTTTGAGAGCTTTTTTAATTTTTTCCACAAAAACGAGCACGTGAACGCCAATTTTCGTCTATACGATTCTTATGCAGTTTTATATTGTCTACACGGTCCACTGATCGTTTTATTTTTTTGTCGAATTTTGAGAATTTTTTTTTTTTTTTCTCGAAAACGAGCTCGACGACCTGCACTTTTGACGACGCCATCGTGTTCCCCGGATTTTTTCCTGCAAGATAGCGTGTCTATTTTTTGTCCTACGACGATTTTTGACGCCGGAGCGGTGTTTCGGAGCAGAGCGGACTTAGAAACTTTAGCGCGTCGACCGCCGGAGCGATCGCTCCAGGCTGTTTTTCGTCAATAACTCGAAAACGAGCACGGTAACGCTCATTTTCGCCCGTACGATACTTGTACCGTTTACCGTTGGCTACCTGGTAGATGGTTCTTTTTTTTTTTATCTCGAAGTTTGAGAGCTTTTTTAATTTTTTCCACAAAAACGAGCACGTGAACGCCAATTTTCGTCTATACGATTCTTATGCAGTTTTATATTCTCTACACGGTCCACTGTTCGTTTTATTTTTTTGTCGAATTTTGAGAATTTTTTTTTTTTTTTTCGAAAACGAGCTCGACGACCTGCACTTTTGACGACGCCATCGTGTTCCCCGGATTTTTTCCTGCAAGATAGGGTGGCGATTTTTTGTCCTACGACGATTTTTGACGCCGGAGCGATGATTCGGAGCAGAGCGGACTTAGAAACTTTCGCGCGTCGACCGCCGGACCGATCGCTCCAGGCTGTTTTTCGTCAATAACTCGAAAACGAGCACGGTAACGCTCGTTTTCGCCCGTACGATACTTGTACCGTTTACCGTTGGCTACCTGGCAGATGGTTTGTTTTTTTTTTATCTCGAATTTTGAGAGCTTTTTTAACTTTTTTCTCAAAAACGAGCACGTGAACGCCAATTTTGGTCTATACGATTCTTATGCAGTTTTAGATTCTCTACACGGTCCACTGATCGTTTTATTTTTTTGTCGAGTTTTGAGAATTTTTTTTTTTTTTTCTCGAAAACTAGCTCGACGACCTGCACTTTTGACGACGCCATCGTGTTCCCCGGATTTTTTCCTGCAAGATAGCGTGTCTATTTTTTGTCCTACGACGATTTTTGACGCCGGAGCGGTGTTTCGGAGCAGAGCGGACTTAGAAACTTTCGCGCGTCGACCGCCGGAGCGATCGCTCCAGGCTGTTTTTCGTCAATAACTCGAAAACGAGCACGGTAACGCTCATTTTCGCCCGTACGATACTTGTACCGTTTACCGTTGGCTACCTGGTAGACGGTTTTTTTTTTTTTTATCTCGAAGTTTGAGAGCTTTTTTAATTTTTTCCACAAAAACGAGCACGTGAACGCCAATTTTCGTCTATACGATTCTTATGCAGTTTTATATTGTCTACACGGTCCACTGATCGTTTTATTTTTTTGTCGAATTTTGAGAATTTTTTTTTTTTTTCTCGAAAACGAGCTCGACGACCTGCACTTTTGACGACGCCATCGTGTTCCCCGGATTTTTTCCTGCAAGATAGCGTGTCTATTTTTTGTCCTACGACGATTTTTGACGCCGGAGCGGTGGTTCGGAGCAGAGCGGACTTAGAAACTTTAGCGCGTCGACCGCCGGAGCGATCGCTCCAGGCTGTTTTTCGTCAATAACTCGAAAACGAGCACGGTAACGCTCATTTTCGCCCGTACGATACTTGTACCGTTTACCGTTGGCTACCTGGTAGATGGTTCTTTTTTTTTTTATCTCGAAGTTTGAGAGCTTTTTTAATTTTTTCCACAAAAACGAGCACGTGAACGCCAATTTTCGTCTATACGATTCTTATGCAGTTTTTATTCTCTACACGGTCCACTGTTCGTTTTATTTTTTTGTCGAATTTTGAGAATTTTTTTTTTTTTTTCGAAAACGAGCTCGACGACCTGCACTTTTGACGACGCCATCGTGTTCCCCGGATTTTTTCCTGCAAGATAGGGTGGCGATTTTTTGTCCTACGACGATTTTTGACGCCGGAGCGATGATTCGGAGCAGAGCGGACTTAGAAACTTTCGCGCGTCGACCGCCGGACCGATCGCTCCAGGCTGTTTTTCGTCAATAACTCGAAAACGAGCACGGTAACGCTCGTTTTCGCCCGTACGATACTTGTACCGTTTACCGTTGGCTACCTGGCAGATGGTTTGTTTTTTTTTTATCTCGAATTTTGAGAGCTTTTTTAACTTTTTTCTCAAAAACGAGCACGTGAACGCCAATTTTGGTCTATACGATTCTTATGCAGTTTTAGATTCTCTACACGGTCCACTGATCGTTTTATTTTTTTGTCGAGTTTTGAGAATTTTTTTTTTTTTTTCTCGAAAACTAGCTCGACGACCTGCACTTTTGACGACGCCATCGTGTTCCCCGGATTTTTTCCTGCAAGATAGCGTGTCTATTTTTTGTCCTACGACGATTTTTGACGCCGGAGCGGTGTTTCGGAGCAGAGCGGACTTAGAAACTTTCGCGCGTCGACCGCCGGAGCGATCGCTCCAGGCTGTTTTTCGTCAATAACTCGAAAACGAGCACGGTAACGCTCATTTTCGCCCGTACGATACTTGTACCGTTTACCGTTGGCTACCTGGTAGATGGTTTTTTTTTTTTTTATCTCGAAGTTTGAGAGCTTTTTTAATTTTTTCCACAAAAACGAGCACGTGAACGCCAATTTTCGTCTATACGATTCTTATGCAGTTTTATATTCTCTACACGGTCCACTGATCGTTTTATTTTTTTGTCGAATTTTGAGAATTTTTTTTTTTTTTTCTCGAAAACGAGCTCGACGACCTGCACTTTTGACGACGCCATCGTGTTCCCCGGATTTTTTCCTGCAAGATAGCGTGTCGATTTTTTGTCCTAGCTCAATTATTAAGGAAGTTACGGTTTCTTGATTTTTCGGTATGTTCGAACTGGTCTTTTAGGCGGGCGCTCGGTCGCGCGGTGCTTTCGCATCGACCGACGTACCGATCGGCGGCGACGGTTTTTCGTCTATATCTCGAAAACTAGTACGCTAACACATATTTTGACCTATATGATATTTGTTCAGTGTAATTTTTTCTATCTGGTAGGCTGGTTTTTTTTTTTTTATCTCGAATTTTTTGAACGTTTTTGTTTTTTTCTCGAAAACTAGCGCGACGACCGATATTTTTAACTACGGTTTTGAATTCGTCTAATTTTTGCCTACAAGATAGCGTGTCGAGTTTTTGTTCTGCGACGATTTTGACCATTTTTTCATTTTTTTCTCGAAAACGAGCACGGCAATCTATATTTTTAACGACGGCATCGTGTTCCCCTGCTTTTTTCCTACAAGATAGCGTTTTTTTTTTTTGCCCTAGCTCAATTATTAAGGAAATTACAGGTGTTGGTTTTCGCTCTAAGTTATAACAGGCCGTTCGGGCGGGCGGTTGGGTCGCGCGGTTCCCCCCATAAGCGGCCGTGCGTAAGCCCGTGCGTCGCCGGCGTTCCGGCGGGCGCCTCGGTACCTATAAGAGAAGCGACGGTCCGGTCGAGTCGGTCGGGGCAGCGTCGAGCGTACGGCTATTCTTCGACCTCGGTTGAGAAGCAGTCGTCGCTCCTCGGGATTTCATCCTGACTGTTCTGTATCGTGCTCGTTCCAGACTTTCTCCACACTGCATTGCCACGAGTCGGTGTCTTTGACCGAATGGCTCTTGAAGTGGTATAAGCGTCTCGAGTG
>NW_027488473.1:0-10000 GCF_051014445.1 Colletes latitarsis | reverse complement strand
ATCTAGTCTCAACCGAAGCCCGACCAAACCAAATCCAGTACCAACCCAGACCTAACCCAGTCCTAACCCAGTACTAACCCAGACCTAACCCAGTCCTAACCCAGACCTAACCCAGACCTAACCCAGTCCTAACCCAGTCCTAACCCAGACCTAACCCAGACCTAACCCAGACCTAACCCAGACCTAACCCAGACCTAACCCAGACCTAACCCAGTCCTAACCCAGACCGAACCCAGACCTAACCCAGACCTAACCCAGTCCTAACCCAGACCTAACCCAGTCCTAACCCAGACCTAACCCAGACCTAACCCAGTCCTAACCCAGACCTAACCCAGACCTAACCCAGACCTAACCCAGACCTAACCCAGACCTAACCCAGACCTAACCCAGAAATAACCCAGACCTAACCCAGTCCTAACCCAGACCTAACCCAGTCCTAACCCAGACCTAACCCAGACCTAACCCAGTCCTAACCCAGTCCTAACCCAGACCTAACCCAGTCCTAACCCAGTCCTAACCCAGACCTAACCCAGTCCTAACCCAGACCTAACCCAGTCCTAACCCAGTCCTAAGCCAGACCTAACCCAGACCTAACCCAGACCGAACCCAGACCTAACCCAGACCTAACCCAGTCCTAACCCAGACCTAACCCAGACCTAACCCAGTCCTAACCCAGTCCTAACCCAGACCGAACCCAGACCTAACCCAGACCTAACCCAGTCCTAACCCAGACCTAACCCAGTCCTAACCCAGACCTAACCCAGACCTAACCCAGTCCTAACCCAGTCCTAACCCAGACCTAACCCAGACCTAACCCAGACCTAACCCAGACCTAACCCAGACCTAACCCAGACCTAACCCAGAAATAACCCAGACCTAACCCAGACCTAACCCAGTCCTAACCCAGTCCTAACCCAGTCCTAACCCAGACCTAACCCAGTCCTAACCCAGTCCTAACCCAGACCTAACCCAGACCTAACCCAGACCTAACCAAATCCAGTACTAACCCAGACCTAACCCAGTCCTAACCCAGACCTAACCCAGTCCTAACCCAGACCTAACCCAGACCTAACCCAGTCCTAACCCAGTCCTAACCCAGACCTAACCCAGTCCTAACCCAGTCCTAACCCAGACCTAACCCAGTCCTAACCCAGTCCTAACCCAGACCTAACCCAGTCCTAACCCAGTCCTAACCCAGACCTAACCCAGACCTAACCCAGACCGAACCCAGACCTAACCCAGACCTAACCCAGTCCTAACCCAGACCTAACCCAGTCCTAACCCAGACCTAACCCAGACCTAACCCAGTCCTAACACAGTCCTAACCTAGTCCTAACCAAGTCCTAACCCAGAACCTACCCAGTCCTAACCCAAACCTAACCCAGACCTAACCCAGACCTAACCCAGTCCTAGCCCAGTCCTAACCCAGACCTAACCCAGTCCTAACCCAGACCTAACCCAGACCTAACCCAGTCCTAACCCAGTCCTAACCCAGACCTAACCCAGTCCTAACCCAGTCCTAACCCAGCCCTAACCCAGACCTAACCCAGACCTAACCCAGACCTAACCCAGAAATAACCCAGACCTAACCCAGACCTAACCCAGTCCTAACCCAGTACTAACCCAGTCCTAACCCAGACCTAACCCAGACCTAACCCAGACCTAACCCAGACCTAACCCAGACCTAACCCAGACCTAACCCAGAAATAACCCAGACCTAACCCAGACCTAACCCAGTCCTAACCCAGAAATACCCCAGACCTGACCCAGACCTAACCCAGACCTAACCCAGCCCTAACCCAGACCTAACCCAGACCTAACCCAGACCTAACCCAGAAATAACCCAGACCTAACCCAGACCTAACCCAGTCCTAACCCAGTACTAACCCAGTCCTAACCCAGACCTAACCCAGTCCTAACCCAGACCTAACCCAGACCTAACCCAGTCCTAACCTAGACCTAACCCAGTCCTAAACCAGACCTAACCCAATCCTAACCCAGACCTAACCCAGACCTAACCCAGACCTAACCCAGAAATAACCCAGACCTAACCCAGACCTAACCCAGTCCTAACCCAGTACTAACCCAGTCCTAACCCAGACCTAACCCAGACCTAACCCAGACCTAACCCAGACCTAACCCAGACCTAACCCAGACCTAACCCAGAAATAACCCAGACCTAACCCAGACCTAACCCAGTCCTAACCCAGAAATACCCCAGACCTGACCCAGACCTAACCCAGACCTAACCCAGCCCTAACCCAGACCTAACCCAGACCTAACCCAGACCTAACCCAGAAATAACCCAGACCTAACCCAGACCTAACCCAGTCCTAACCCAGTACTAACCCAGTCCTAACCCAGACCTAATCCAGTCCTAACCCAGACCTAACCCAGACCTAACCCAGACCTAACCCAGACCTAACCCAGAAATAACCCAGACCTAACCCAGACCTAACCCAGTCCTAACCCAGTCCTAACCCAGTCCTAACCCAGTCTTAAACCAGTCCTAACTCAGACCTAACCGAGACGTAACCCAGACCTTATCCAATTCAGTCCTAACACAGTCCATATTCATTTTTTTTTTTTTTTTTTGTTTTTTTTTTTTATTTCTGTTTTAGATACCGAAGGAGATCCTTGGATAGGCACCCATGCCTCAGAAGAATATATGGGTAGTTTGAGAATCTGACTCACCATACCCCACAAGTGTCTCATCCGTCTTTACTCATTCAGACACCACTCATGCCAACAAGCATCCCGGGACGCAGGCGAAACTGCTCTCCGCATTACTTCACCTAACCAATTCTAAACTAGCCCTAACGCAGTTCCAATACAGTCATTACAAAATGGGCTAGGTCTGGGCCAGTGTTGCGGGGGTTTGGGGCGCGCAGACCCCAGTCAGCAAAACGAATTCAATATGATGCTGTTCAATTTAATATGATACCGCTATTACAAAGGGGGTTAGGTCTGGGCTAGTGTAGCGGGGGACTGGGGGGCGCAGACCCCTGTCAGCAAAACGAATTCAATATGATGCTGCTCAATTTAATTTGATACCGCTATTACAAAATGGGTTAGGTCTGGGCTGGTGTAGCGGGGGTTTGGGGGGCGCAGACCCCAGTCAGCAAAACGAATTCAATATGATGCTGTTCAATTTAATTTGATACCGCTATTACAAAATGGGTTAGGTCTGGGCTAGTGTAGCGGGGGTTTGGGGGGCGCAGACCCCTGTCAGCAAAACGAATTTAGTACGATGCTGTTCAATTTAATTTGATACCGCTATTACAAAATGGGTTAGGTCTGGGCTAGTGTAGCGGGGGTTTGGGGGGCGCAGCCCCCCATTCAGCAAAACGAATTATGTACGATGCTGTTCAATTTAATATGATACCACTATTACAAAGTGGGTTAGGTCTGGGCTAGTGTAGCGGGGGTCTGGGGGGCGCAGACCCCTGTCAGCAAAACGAATTCAATATGATGCTGTTCAATTTAATTTGATACAGCTATTACAAAATGGGTTAGGTCTGGGCTAGTGTAGCGGGGGTTTGGGGGGCGCAGCCCCCCATTCAGCAAAACGAATTATGTACGATGCTGTTCAATTTAATATGATACCACTATTACAAAGTGGGTTAGGTCTGGGCTAGTGTAGCGGGGGTCTGGGGGGCGCAGACCCCAGTCAGCAAAACGAATTCAATATGATGCTGTTCAATTTAATTTGATACCGCTATTACAAAATGGGTTAGGTCTGGGCTAGTGTAGCGGGGGTTTGGGGGGCGCAGCCCCCCATTCAGCAAAACGAATTTAGTACGATGCTGTTCAATTTAATATGATACCGCTATTACAAAGTGGGTTAGGTCCGGGCTAGTGTTGCGGGGGTCTGGGGCGCGCAGACCCCAGTCAGCAAAACGAATTCAACATGATGCTGTTCAATTTAATATGATACCGCTATTACAAAGGGGGTTAGGTCTGGGCTAGTGTAGCGGGGGTCTGGGGGGCGCAGACCCCCTGTCAGCAAAACGAATTTAGTACGATGCTGTTCAATTTAATTTGATACCGCTATTACAAAATGGGTTAGGTCTGGGCTAGTGTAGCGGGGGTTTGGGGGCGCAGCCCCCCATTCAGCAAAACGAATTAAGTACGATGCTGTTCAATTTAATATGATACCACTATTACAAAGTGGGTTAGGTCTGGGCTATTGTAGCGGGGGTCTGGGGGGCGCAGACCCCAGTCGGCAAAACGAATTCAATATGATGCTGTTCAATTTAGTTTGATACCGCTATTACAAAATGGGTTAGGTCTGGGCTAGTGTAGCGGGGGTTTGGGGGGCGCAGCCCCCCATTCAGCAAAACGAATTTAGTACGATGCTGTTCAATTTAATGTGATACCGCTATTACAAAGTGGGTTAGGTCCGGGCTAGTGTTGCGGGGGTCTGGGGCGCGCAGACCCCAGTCAGCAAAACGAATTCAATATGATGCTGTTCAATTTAATATGATACCGCTATTACAAAGGGGGTTAGGTCTGGGCTAGTGTAGCGGGGGTCTGGGGGGCGCAGACCCCTGTCAGCAAAACGAATTTAGTACGATGCTGTTCAATTTAATTTGATACCGCTATTACAAAATGGGTTAGGTCTGGGCTAGTGTAGCGGGGGTTTGGGGGGCGCAGCCCCCCATTCAGCAAAACGAATTAAGTACGATGCTGTTCAATTTAATATGATACCACTATTACAAAGTGGGTTAGGTCTGGGCTATTGTAGCGGGGGTCTGGGGGCGCAGACCCCAGTCAGCAAAACGAATTCAATATGATGCTGTTCAATTTAATTTGATACCGCTATTACAAAATGGGTTAGGTCTGGGCTAGTGTAGCGGGGGTTTGGGGGGCGCAGCCCCCCATTCAGCAAAACGAATTTAGTACGATGCTGTTCAATTTAATATGATACCGCTATTACAAAGTGGGTTAGGTCCGGGCTAGTGTTGCGGGGGTCTGGGGGGCGCAGCCCCCCAGTCAGCAAAACGAATTTAGTACGATGCTGTTCAATTTAATTTGATACCGCTATTACAAAATGGGTTAGGTCTGGGCTAGTGTAGCGGGGGTTTGGGGGGCGCAGCCCCCATTCAGCAAAACGAATTAAGTACGATGCTGTTCAATTTAATATGATACCACTATTACAAAGTGGGTTTGGTCTGGGCTAGTGTAGCGGGGGTCTGGGGGGCGCAGACCCCAGTCAGCAAAACGAATTCAATATGATGCTGTTCAACCCCTCGGGAATTTTTAATTTCTGTTTTATTCACCGTAATGCTCATGGAACGTACTTTCACATTCTTGTTTTTTGCTTCACGAAAATTTTTGTACACTAATTACTTTTTAATAGGAAAACGTGCAACGGCAAACTCCTTCCTAGGGTCACTGGGAAGATGACATTGACAAAATATGTTAAGATCAGCCGCCCCTATGCGTAAAGTATGTCGTTTTTCCATTTTTTCGATCCGGAGCGACACCAACATTGTGTTGCAATTTTAAACTGCGCGGTTAAACGGCGGGCCAAACAGTCGGTGGTTTATGCAACAGCAACCATCAAACTAGTAGGAGAATACACGCCCGTGATAGTATAGGAGATTCCCACTGTCCCTATCTTTTTTTTTATCTCGGACATATATATACCGGCTTATCGTCAATAACTCGAAAACCAGCACGTTAAGGCCAATTTTGGTCTATACGATTCTTATGCAGTTTTAGATTCTCTACACGGTCCAATGATCGTTTTATTTTTTTGTCGAATTTTGAGAATTTTTTTTTTTTTTTCTCGAAAACGAGCTCGACGACCTGCACTTTTGACGACGCCATCGTGTTCCCCGGATTTTTTCCTGCAAGATAGGGTGGCGATTTTTTGTCCTACGACGATTTTTGACGCCGGAGCGATGATTCGGAGCAGAGCGGACTTAGAAACTTTCGCGCGTCGACCGCCGGACCGATCGCTCCAGGCTGTTTTTCGTCAATAACTCGAAAACGAGCACGGTAACGCTCGTTTTCGCCCGTACGATACTTGTACCGTTTACCGTTGGCTACCTGGCAGATGGTTTTGTTTTTTTTTATCTCGAATTTTGAGAGCTTTTTTAACTTTTTTCTCAAAAACGAGCACGTGAACGCCAATTTTCGTCTATACGATTCTTATGCAGTTTTATATTCTCTACACGGTCCAGTGATCGTTTTATTTTTTGTCGAATTTTGAGAATTTTTTTTTTTTTTTCTCGAAAACGAGCTCGACGACCTGCACTTTTGACGACGCCATCGTGTTCCCCGGATTTTTTCCTGCAAGATAGCGTGTCTATTTTTTGTCCTACGACGATTTTTGACGCCGGAGCGGTGTTTCGGAGCAGAGCGGACTTAGAAACTTTCGCGCGTCGACCGCCGGAGCGATCGCTCCAGGCTGTTTTTCGTCAATAACTCGAAAACGAGCACGGTAACGCTCATTTTCGCCCGTATGATACTTGTACCGTTTACCGTTGGCTACCTGGTAGATGGTTTTTTTTTTTTTTATCTCGAAGTTTGAGAGCTTTTTTAATTTTTTCCACAAAAACGAGCACGTGAACGCCAATTTTCGTCTATACGATTCTTATGCAGTTTTATATTCTCTACACGGTCCACTGATCGTTTTATTTTTTTGTCGAATTTTCAGAATTTTTTTTTTTTTTTTCTCGAAAACGAGCTCGACGACCTGCACTTTTGACGACGCCATCGTGTTCCCCGGATTTTTTCCTGCAAGATAGCGTGTCTATTTTTTGTCCTACGACGATTTTTGACGCCGGAGCGATGATTCGGAGCAGAGCGGACTTAGAAACTTTCGCGCGTCGACCGCCGGAGCGATCGCTCCAGGCTGTTTTTCGTCAATAACTCGAAAACGAGCACGGTAACGCTCATTTTCGCCCGTACGATACTTGTACCGTTTACCGTTGGCTACCTGGTAGATGGTTTTTTTTTTTTTTATCTCGAAGTTTGAGAGCTTTTTTAATTTTTTCAACAAAAACGAGCACGTGAACGCCAATTTTCGTCTATACGATTCTTATGCAGTTTTATATTCTCTACACGGTCCACTGATCGTTTTATTTTTTTGTCGAATTTTGAGAATTTTTTTTTTTTTTCTCGAAAACGAGCTCGACGACCTGCACTTTTGACGACGCCATCGTGTTCCCCGGATTTTTTCCTGCAAGATAGGGTGGCGATTTTTTGTCCTACGACGATTTTTGACGCCGGAGCGATGATTCGGAGCAGAGCGGACTTAGAAACTTTCGCGCGTCGACCGCCGGACCGATCGCTCCAGGCTGTTTTTCGTCAATAACTCGAAAACGAGCACGGTAACGCTCGTTTTCGCCCGTACGATACTTGTACCGTTTACCGTTGGCTACCTGGTAGACGGTTTTTTTTTTTTTATCTCGAAGTTTGAGAGCTTTTTTAATTTTTTCCACAAAAACGAGCACGTGAACGCCAATTTTCGTCTATACGATTCTTATGCAGTTTTATATTGTCTACACGGTCCACTGATCGTTTTATTTTTTTGTCGAATTTTGAGAATTTTTTTTTTTTTTTCTCGAAAACGAGCTCGACGACCTGCACTTTTGACGACGCCATCGTGTTCCCCGGATTTTTTCCTGCAAGATAGCGTGTCTATTTTTTGTCCTACGACGATTTTTGACGCCGGAGCGGTGTTTCGGAGCAGAGCGGACTTAGAAACTTTAGCGCGTCGACCGCCGGAGCGATCGCTCCAGGCTGTTTTTCGTCAATAACTCGAAAACGAGCACGGTAACGCTCATTTTCGCCCGTACGATACTTGTACCGTTTACCGTTGGCTACCTGGTAGATGGTTCTTTTTTTTTTTATCTCGAAGTTTGAGAGCTTTTTTAATTTTTTCCACAAAAACGAGCACGTGAACGCCAATTTTCGTCTATACGATTCTTATGCAGTTTTATATTCTCTACACGGTCCACTGTTCGTTTTATTTTTTTGTCGAATTTTGAGAATTTTTTTTTTTTTTTCTCGAAAACGAGCTCGACGACCTGCACTTTTGACGACGCCATCGTGTTCCCCGGATTTTTTCCTGCAAGATAGGGTGGCGATTTTTTGTCCTACGACGATTTTTGACGCCGGAGCGATGATTCGGAGCAGAGCGGACTTAGAAACTTTCGCGCGTCGACCGCCGGACCGATCGCTCCAGGCTGTTTTTCGTCAATAACTCGAAAACGAGCACGGTAACGCTCGTTTTCGCCCGTACGATACTTGTACCGTTTACCGTTGGCTACCTGGCAGATGGTTTGTTTTTTTTTTATCTCGAATTTTGAGAGCTTTTTTAACTTTTTTCTCAAAAACGAGCACGTGAACGCCAATTTTGGTCTATACGATTCTTATGCAGTTTTAGATTCTCTACACGGTCCACTGATCGTTTTATTTTTTTGTCGAGTTTTGAGAATTTTTTTTTTTTTTTCTCGAAAACTAGCTCGACGACCTGCACTTTTGACGACGCCATCGTGTTCCCCGGATTTTTTCCTGCAAGATAGGCTGGCGATTTTTTGTCCTACTCCCATATTCGTGTCTTTTTGCTTAACGAAATCTTTTATATACTAATAACTTTTTAATAAAAAAACGTGCGACGGCAAAATCCGTCTTAGAGTCACTGGGGTGGTGACATGACAAAATATGTTAAGATCAGCCGCCCCTATGCGTAAAGTATGTCGTTTTTCCATTTTTTCACCCCGGAGCGACACCAACATTGTGTTGCAATTTTAAACCGCGCGGTTAAACGGCGGGCCAAACAGTCGCTGGTTTATGCAACAACAACCATCAAACTAGTAGGAGAATACACGCCCGTGATAGTATAGGAGATTCCCACTGTCCCTATCTTTTTTTTTATCTCGGACATATATATACCGGCTTATCGTCAATAACTCGAAAACCAGCACGTTAAGGCCAATTTTGGTCTATACGATTCTTATGCAGTTTTAGATTCTCTACACGGTCCAATGATCGTTTTATTTTTTTGTCGAATTTTGAGAATTTTTTTTTTTTTTCTCGAAAACGAGCTCGACGACCTGCACTTTTGACGACGCCATCGTGTTCCCCGGATATTTTCCTGCAAGATAGCGTGTCTATTTTTTGTCCTACGACGATTTTTGACGCCGGAGCGGTGTTTCGGAGCAGAGCGGACTTGAAAACTTTCGCGCGTCGACCGCCGGAGCGATCGCTCCAGGCTGTTTTTCGTCAATAACTCGAAACGAGCACGGTAACGCTCATTTTCGCCCGTACGATACTTGTACCGTTTACCGTTGGCTACCTGGTAGATGGTTTTTTTTTTTTTTATCTCGAAGTTTGAGAGCTTTTTTAATTTTTTCCACAAAACGAGCACGTGAACGCCAATTTTCGTCTATACGATTCTTATGCAGTTTTATATTCTCTACACGGTCCACTGATCGTTTTATTTTTTTGTCGAATTTTGAGAATTTTTTTTTTTTTTTTCTCGAAAACGAGCTCGACGACCTGCACTTTTGACGACGCCATCGTGTTCCCCGGATTTTTTCCTGCAAGATAGCGTGTCTATTTTTTGTCCTACGACGATTTTTGACGCCGGAGCGATGATTCGGAGCAGAGCGGACTTAGAAACTTTCGCGCGTCGACCGCCGGACCGATCGCTCCAGGCTGTTTTTCGTCAATAACTCGAAAACGAGCACGGTAACGCTCGTTTTCGCCCGTACGATACTTGTACCGTTTACCGTTGGCTACCTGGTAGATGGTTTTTTTTTTTTTTATCTCGAAGTTTGAGAGCTTTTTTAATTTTTTCCACAAAAACGAGCACGTGAACGCCAATTTTCGTCTGTACGATTCTTATGCAGTTTTAGATTCTCTACACGGTCCAATGATCGTTTTATTTTTTTGTCGAATTTTGAGAATTTTTTTTTTTTTTTCTCGAAAACGAGCTCGACGACCTGCACTTTTGACGACGCCATCGTGTTCCCCGGATTTT
>NW_027488472.1:0-44915 GCF_051014445.1 Colletes latitarsis | reverse complement strand
GGTATCCGTTTGGCCCTGGCGTAAAAAAAGTCGTTTATGTTAAAACGAAAATCGACGAAACGAATTAACAGATTTTGGTTTGCGTGTTCTGTTTCACGGATGAAATGTGTAATCTACGCTGTAAGTATTGATACGAACAGAGTATCGTTTACGACTAATTATTCGCGGAAACGAATAAACAGATTATTGCACGAATCATTTTGGAATCAAAATAGTCCACGCGTAAAAATTCCTCTATTCTTTTAAATTCGTATCCTTATATTTAAGGTTATTTCACTTTATAAAATAACGACTGCATCCAATCTCCTGCAATATGATTCGTGCCTTTTATCGTATAATCAGTGAGTCCTTTGATCGAATAAGATATGATCGAGCAAATAAATCAATTTCACTTTCAGAGCAAAGCGTAGTAAATGGAAGATTTTAGAATGCAACATGAACCAATGGATGCATTAAACATAGACTGTCAGGTTATGGTAAACGTTTTCTATGAAACAGCAGCACCATACAATACAATGCTTTCGCAAGGACTCTAACTTAAACCTTACTTTAAGGACGAAAACATTGTAAGCGTTGTACTTAAAGAAGAACCTGGTGACAGATTTGATCCAGACTACATGGAGGACATCTGTTCCGGGACATTCGAGAAGGTATTTTTACCTATCGAAAATAACGAAGTTGACTTTTCTAATGAAATGGTAAATTTAAAAATTATCCATGGTCAAGTTCTTCCTATTTTTCTATGAACATAGATCGATCTAATATACAATACATTGATTCTAGGTAAAATTAGAATTGGATGGCGAATCTAGCACTCATCAGAACTGGACAACTCAACTTGCCAACACGAATTTATGTGACAAAGAAGATGGAGCTATGCAGAGATGCTTGACGAACGCAAATTTTGCCCAAGTGCAAGATTCCGAAAAACATTCTAATTTTTGTTCAAACGGGCAACAGCCCAAGTTTTATAAAATACAATGTTCAATTTGCAAGAAATGGTTTTTAAACAATGATTCGATGGTTACTCATTTAAGAATGCACTGCAGTGGTAGTCAATGCGAGGTGTGCCAGCAAAATTTTCAGGACAGTTCCAGTTTACATGCTCACATGTTAACACACGTTGGTATGAGCCCTTTGGAGTGCAATGTCTGCCAAAAACGATTCGCTTACAAGTGGTGTTTGCGTAATCATATGCAAATGCACGTACTGGAGAAACCATACGATAACGACGCGTTACAACAAACGTTTATGAAGCGGCTGGATTCCGAGAACGACCAGTCGATAAGCGGAGAGGATAGAATAATTGAGTGCGATGTTTGTCACGCGACGTTTAAAGAAAAATCTAGTCTGAATCGGCATGTGCTTACTCACACGGAAGAAAGGCCATATAAATGCGACATATGCTTTGCAACGTTTAGGGAAAAGGCAAAACTGAATATGCATATGACGCTGCATGGCGGGAATAAACAGTTTAAATGTACAATGTGTCATAGATCGTTTGCGCAAAAAACGGCACTGAACAATCACATGCTGGCTCACAGTGGCGAAAAGCCCCATGCCTGCAATATCTGTGAGAAAACGTACAAACGAAAGTCGGAGTTAATAAGGCATACGATGGTCCATACCGGCGAAAGACCGTACGAATGCAAAGAATGCCTAATGACGTTTCGAGAGAAGGCAAAATTAAATTCTCACATGCTTGTGCATACAGGTGAGAAACCACACGAGTGTCAGATATGTCACAAGGCGTGTGCACGGAAATCCGATCTTAATAGCCACATGTTACTACATACCGGCGGCCAATACGATTGTAAAGTTTGTGATAAAATATTTACTCGTAAGTCGGATTTAAATCGGCACACGTTAATACACACGGGCGAAAAACCATTTGCTTGCGAGTTGTGCGACATGGCCTTTAGAGAAAAGACTAGACTGAATTCTCATATGCTTATACACACCGGCGACAAAAGACACGCGTGTCACATTTGTCAGAAAACATTTAAAGAGAAGTCTTCGTTACGGAAACATATGTTAAGTCACACCGGCGACAGACCATACGAATGTTACGTGTGTCACAAAGCATTTACCCAAAAAACGACATTAAACAGCCACATATTGGTACACGCAGGAGAAAGACCATACGAGTGTAGTGCGTGTCAGAAAATATTTAAGGACAAAGCAACATTGAAAAAGCATTTATCAATGCACATAAACGAAAAAACTCACGAATGCCTGATCTGTTTAAAAAAATTTGCCCACAAAGCTGCGTTAAATAGTCATTTATCAACAAATCATACGTCTTAATTTGAGGGATCTAGTCCATTGTTTTTCAGCTTTTAGTTTCTTTTTATCAAGCACCTGTATACATTTATATAAGTGGTCGCCAACTCGTAATTCGCGACAAGTTTAGTCGCTTGCGTTAACTTATATACGTTTTTAATTATTGTAAAAGAGTAATTTTTTTGTTTAAAAAAGAATTCCCTCCTTTTTTTGTCATGTTGTCAAACCTTTTTGTTATTTGTCATTTACATATTTATGCATATATGTATTTCTAATATATATAGATATATGAAGGGAAACAAAGAGCTACTATATAAATTTCATAATTTTACGTAAGTTAATCGTTGAAATCTTATAATTAGTACACGTGTACATTAATTATAAGATTTGTATATATTTAAATTATGGGACCTATATAGTAGCTTTTATATTTTCCAAGGTTGGTGGCCACTGTTATATTTGTAGCTGCGTAAAGGCGGTTACGAGTACATGCATCTGTTTTATATGCTCACTGATTCAAACAGTCGCATTCTTTCTTGTATATCTTTACGTACAATAAATTAATTTCTAATTAGTCAAAGACGATTTTTTCCAATACCTTTATAACGAATAACGTCTTTTTCTATAAATTAATTTCGGTTTGTACGGTTTATCATAATAGTATTACGCATTATGTGATTCTAGATGTAAACATTTTAATTATGATAACGCAAAAGTAATTTTTAACGGGACTTGTGTAATTAGTTTGGAAATTTCCGCGTTTACGCATGAACTAGGAAAATATTCTAGTAATATAAAAATGGCCGATTCCCTAGCGAAGAAGTTAGTATCCATCGAACATCAACAGATCAACTTGTGTGAGAAGTTCTGATAATTTAAATTCGAATAGAATGTATACGCAGTATACGTGCATAAAATATTTATACATTTTCTTATAAAACTTTTATGCAGTGTCATCTTGACATTATCCAACGTGTGATATTTATAGAAGATTCATGTAAATATAAGATTGTAAATATGTAAATATCGATGTAAGCTAAAATTGTGAATATCCATCCGTCTGTTTACATATAAATCGGCTGACAAGATAAACGTCTGCTTTTGCAAACAGTTTAAATTAAATTCTATTTTTTATTAAAATGTATTTGAACGTATTAAATGTGTATAATACCCGAGTGTCCTATAACTCGCGATCAATTTGAAGAACAACTGATCAAATGGAAATATCACAGAATCCTCAAATTTCTTCTGATCCAGAAACAAAGGGATTCGATTTATCTGCTGGGAAAACATGGATTTATCCAGAAAATTATCCCATCAGGGATTATCAGTTCAGTATAGTTCAAGCTTCTTTGTACATGAATACATTAGTTTGTTTACCCACTGGTAAGAGAGACTACTAGACTATATTTTCATTATTACAAACAAAATTAATTGCTAAAATTAGTAATAGATTCGATTCGTATATAGGATTAGGAAAGACATTCATTGCTGCAGTTGTAATGTATAATTTTTGGAGATGGTATCCATGTGGGAAAGTTGTATTTTTGGCACCCACTAAACCTTTAGTTGCTCAACAGATTTTTGCTTGTCACAATATAATGGGTATACCTAGTGCAGAAACTATAGAACTTACAGGTAAGTAAATAATATGAATATTTTGAAATCATTTCTATTATTTTCTCTAGCATTAAGATTTTGTGCTGCAGGAGCTATCCATCAAAAACACCGTGAAGTAGCTTGGTCAAAGAAGAGGGTAGTGTTTGCTACTCCTCAAGTTTTTCACAATGATCTTGAGAAAAGCATTGTACCTGCTGATTTAGTAAAGTGTGTAGTAGTAGATGAAGCTCATAAAGCTTTAGGAAAGCATTCCTATTGTGAGGTACCTATTCAATAAGAAAATATTAATGCTATTTCATTGATAAAGCCATAGAAAATGTTATAGAAGGACTAATACTTTTACATATAATTTTCACAAATAAATTTACATACTAAACAATTGTATGTTTTATGTTCATAGTGCATTCGAATATTAAGTGAAAAGAATCAATATTTCAGAGTACTAGGTCTTTCTGCTACACCAGGGAATAAAATTGATAATGTTCATGAGGTATGATTTATTAATATGAAATACCAGTACGAATTAACAAATAATTAATATACATTCGTAAAACTTTTCATTAATTTCCATTTTCAAAAATGCATGTAGCATATTTTAATAATCGTTTAAATCTTAATATATTATTATAGTTATACATTTATGTATAAACAAATAATCGTTGATTAACATACGTCAATCGCTACAAGTAATATTTTCTATAGGTTTTGCAAAATTTACACATTGCTCATATGGAGTTAAGAGATGAAACTTCCTCTGATATTATACCATACATCAATCAAAGAAAAGTCGATATAATTTTGGTACCACTTAACAAAGAGCTAGCTGAATACAAAGAGAGATATATCTACATTATGGATCGTCACGTTAAAGTACTAATTCAGAATAACGTTCTTCGCGGGCAAACGGCAAATATATCGAAAGGAAGGGTAAATTATATTATGAGTTATATATATTTGTTTTATTTGCAATTATGCAATTCAAACAATTAAGATGAGTTTTTTCTGCCCATCAGATATTTCATTTACTAAAAGACTTCCAAAAAAAAGCAAATACATCAGGAAATGCTGGTACTATCATGAAAACGTTAAACATTTTAATGACGATGTATCACGCTTACGAACTTATGGTTAGAGATGGTCTTCGAGCGTTTCATAAATTTTATCAAAGTTCGTAGATGCATGGTTTTCCACTTACGTTATGCATATAGCGATAAAATGACTTTTATAAATTTGTTATTGACAGCTCATTCTGATAAGTTTTGGATTAATGACGAAACACAACTGCTAGAGTTACTGGAAGATATCCAAACGTATCTCGGTCCGTTTCCAGACATAAAGTCTTTAGGCGATCAGTTTAAAGCGGATGTTTGTATAAATTATTATAAGACGAAAAATTGATCTATATGCGTGGCGTTAAAAAATGCTGTTTTGCGTATCTTGAAAATTATTTTTAGATTCCGCAAGATCTTGTATTCGGACACACGAAATTTGAAAAATTGAAAGAACTACTTTTACGTCACTTTAAAAACTATCAGGAAAAAGAAAACGAAACAAGAGCCATTGTTTTCGTCGAGGTTCGTAATGTTCAATCTCGTTTGCACGTTGTGTAAAAATATTACATACGACTTTTAATTCGCCTCTTGCACAGTACAGGGATATTGTAAGCGAGGTTTATGTTTTACTTTTGCAATGCCAATCGTTGATAAGACCGCAGATGTTCGTCGGCCAAGCTGGACAGAAACAAAAGCAGCAAATAAAAGCTTTAAACGATTTCAGAAATAATGTTGTTAACGTTCTTATATCGACGAGTATAGGTAAGCGAAGCTAAATCTTCAAATAATTATGAAATGCTCACATTACAATATTACGAGAAGATATAACAATAGATAAAATTTGTCTGATGCTTAACGTAGGAGAGGAAGGACTAGATGTCGGAGAAGTAGACTTGATAATATGTTTCGACATATCTCAACATTCTCCTACGCGGCTTGTACAAAGAATGGGAAGAACAGGTCGGAAACGTGACGGACATATTATTATTCTTGTTACAGATGGAAGAGAGCACGAGGTAACCGAAAATATAATGTTTAAAAATACGTAAAGTTTGCGTAAAACATTCTTAATACATATTAACAAGTTCCACTAACATTACAGACGTTAAGATCCACAATAGCTAAAAGAGACTCTCTGAACAATGCATTGATTAATAAGAGTAAAATTTGTTCTTCTCTTTATGAAAATAATTCGCGTATGATTCCTGATGCATTTACTCCGGAGTGTTTGAAAATGTACATCAGCGTACAACCAAAAACACCGGTTACGAAGGGCAGGCAGAAAAAGGAGACATTAAATAAAAAGACTGATATGCGTAAAAATACATTAAAAAAGGTTGCTGGCATAGGTAATGAAAATAATTGTTGATCTAATGGTTAGTGTTCTTGGATTACTTCTCTAAATAAACTGTGTCTATACTACAGAGTCAAAAGTGTCAGCACAGAAGGATGGAACTCAATTTTCAATTATGAAATTTGTTAGAAATGAAAAGCAAGAGTTTGCCGTTTCTGGTACATCGAATCCTGATAAAACTCAAAGTAATAATGTACACCGAGTAATAAAGCCATCCGACGTACAGATTCTATCATCCGACAGCAATGCAATCGATTTTCTCACGGCGTGCGCTTTAAAGAACTCCGAGAGGGAAGCGAACGTAAAGGAACGTAGCGTTAATAAATTTTATTTACCCGAATGTTCACCGATTAAAAACTTCTTTAATTTCTCTATACCCGATGTTAAAATCCTTGATTGTTTGATCACGTTGAGTGATATCCCAACAAAACGTTTTAATGAAAAAATCGATTTGAATGACAACGATCATAGCACGAATGATAATGATGGGAACAATTCATGCATTAATAATGACGGACGTGTAATAATAGACACGATCCAGGAAATCGGTCACACGAATGTCGCAGAGAAATCAAAATTTGAGTATTTACTCGACGAATCTAGCAAATCGAATGACAGCGACACGGCGGATGATATTAAAGAAGTGGTAATTGAAAATAGTAAGAATATTATGCGTCCTGTTTGCGCGACGACGACTTCTTCGCAGTATCCACGCGCCAATGTTTCAAAAGAAACAATGAAAAATACAAACGCCGCGCAAGATTTGGAGTCTACTAGATTCGAGGATCTTTTGAACGAAACATCCGATGAGCTTGAGAGTGATGCTTGTGGCGAAAATTCCAAACAAATATCAATTGAAAATATCGGTTCTTGCAACGATACAAATATTAAAACGTTTACCAACGCTTCAAACGTAGACGATAATATAGAATTGTACAGTATGTGTTTACAGGAGGCCGATTTTGCTCTACCTGATACCATCGAAGACTACAAGGAGAAAAATAAAAGCGACATTATGTCCAATACTTGCAAGACCAAGGATCAGAGTTTACTTAGTATCACTCAAGCAATCATCGAGATAGGACGCATAAAATCAAATTTGAATGTTGCAAACACAATCGATGAATCTGAAGACGATATGTTTGAAGACGAAAACTTTTTTACGCAGATCGATGACGCGACGAATCTTGATCGAAATGCTAAATGTTTGATCGAAAGTAAGCTGCCCAACGATAAGGAGCATACGGATGTGTCGGTGGAATTGAACGATAAAAACAACACGAATGGTGCGGAATTTAAGTTCGAGGATATTCTTCAAGACGAAAACTTTTCTACGCAGTTCGATGACGCGACGAATCTTGATCGAAATGCTAAATGTTTGATCGAAAGTAAGCTGTCTAACGATAAGAAGCTTATGAATGCATCGCCTGAATTAAACGATAAAAGAGGTATGATCGGTGCGGAATTTAAGATCGAGGACTACGAATGGGACGACGATTTTGAAGTAGTTGTCGATCCTGATGAAAATCACGATAAGTTTGATCCGTCCAGAAAAGAATGCAACGAATTTAAAAAGAACAGGAACGAAGTTCAAGAGCGATTTTCGGATAGCGACGAGTGGTTTTCGGTTGAAAAATCGTACAGCGGTACGAAGAAAAATCCACCGAGAACGAGCATAGCGAAGAAGTTGGCAAATATGAAAAAATGTCGGAATTCGAAACGCGACTGCTCTAAAAAATCAATCGAAGATGAAATTATATTCGAGGATGATCCGTTTGTTAGTAAAAAAGAGGAAAGCGACGAATTGGGGACCAGTCGCGTCGTCGACGATCGAGAATATCGCGACAACGAAAAAGAAGGTCTACGAACGAAATTGGAACGATTTAAGGTACCGTGTAGTGTAAAAAGTCGTAATCGTACTCACAGACGGAGGAAAGTAAGAAACGTATTCATAGACGACGAGGCAAAAGTGTCGTCGGACGACGAATACTCGTCGGACGAAAGTTCTGGGCAAGATGAGGATTTGGATGACTTTGTCAGCTACACACAGAACGTGCACGATACCTCCAACATGCACGCGGTATATTTACAAACCGTTAGAAGTCCGGTCAAAAAATGCAACGGTTTCGTTTTCAAACCAGCAGTTCCTTTGGATCCAGAAGTAGACATTTATTCGCAGCCCCTCACACAAGGAAACGATACTTATCTCGATGTAAGTGATGAAATTATTGTACGAGCATTAAATTTCTTTTTTTTTATTTATTTAAGGTTATATCGATTTTCCGAAGTGACTAGCGACCATTTGACATATACAGGGTGTTCTCAATGCGAGATTCTAGAGGGCAAAATAAGATGAAAATGAAAAATATCAATTTCTCGATTGAGGCTTCGTTAAAAAGTTATTAACAAAATTAAATTAAAAAATTTCAAATCATTCTGAAAAAATTATTTTTGGTTGCGGGGGTCAATTACAATCATTTTTAGTCAATAGACATACCCCCGAAATGCTACTCATTTTCTAGAAAAAAATTCGAGAAAGTGCGAAATTTTTCGACAAAATTAAAAAATTTCAAATCGTTCTGGAAAAATTATTTTTGGTTGTGGGGGTCAATTACAATCATTTTTGGTGAATATACATACCCCCGAAATCCTGCACATTTTCGAGAAAAAAATTCAGTATGGGCGGGATTTTAAACGTTAATAACTTTTTAACGAAGCCTCAATCAACAAATTGGTATTTTTGATTTTCGTCTTATTTTGGCCTCTAGAATCTCCCATTAAAATTTTTCCCAGGGATGGCCGAACATCCTGTATGTGTCTTTTGCACGATTGCATGATTTATTTACAGCTACAGTAAACGACGATGATTGATTTGTTCTAAGAAGTTGATAATGTTCTTTTCATACTTTTTGTCGTTTTGGCTAATTTTAATATCTGAGGGCAGTTTTGCAGTTTCTCGTAGCGTCCTTGTAATATTGTATAATAGAACATTTCTGCATTATATGTTTTACTGATAGCTTCAATCTGGTATTTCTAGGATTCGTTCTGCGTGGTGGGAGACGACGAGGACGAAAGGGAATCTTCTTCAGTGGCGGAATTAACCGTATTAGAAAAGGCAGAGTTAGAGTTGAAGAGACGAAAAAGGAAACGCGTTCGTTGCGAGGAATTTGAGAATAACGCGGAGAAAAGACGGAAAAAGAATAAGAGAAAAATTATAATTGTTTACAGCGCAAGCAGCGAGGACGAAGTCGAAATATTACGCGAACAACTTAAAAACGAATCGTTGCTGCAAGCACAATCAAGTAGGGAAAATGTATAGTTTTGAAAATATCCTTTGAATCGAATTGTATTTTGTTGAATTTATATTGTTTTATTTTTATATTGCTGCGCAATTGGCGTTACTTGTTTCATAACGTGCTAGAAATAATTGACCGATTATAGTGATGACTACGCATAGCGAAGTACGATTTCCCTGATTGAAGCATGTCTGGCATAATTCATTGAAAAATTTATTTAAGTTTTTAAAATACATACGCATATTCTGTGGACTTAGAATAGAAATGCGATTATATAACCGATAATGAATTGGTATCTCCAAGGCGTACTTTATTTATACAGACATCTTTCTTTCTCGAGAATAAAATCAGTTAGTTATTTTTGGCATGTTACAAATGAATTTTTATACACCTTGTCCTCCGTACACGACAAGGGAACGAAACTACCTAAGCTGTAAGAAACGTTCCTTTTCCCGAAAATTCTATTCAAAGCAGAAATGATCTTCGAGAAAACTTAGCGACGAAATTTTTTCTACCTGTCCAAGCATTCGTAAGTTATTCTTCGGAGAAGCATTTGTAAATTCTTTGCGAAGGAGGAAGAGGTTTAGGTACTGTAACTCGAAGAATACGTACGAACAACAAGCGCGGTGCTCATATTTCACGGTCCCTTCAGGTATGCCGTTGAAACTTAAATCAGGGGTAGCGCACCTGCAGCCGTTTGATGCGTTCAATTGGCGCGTTACGCACATTTTCTCAAGTTTCTACGTTTGTAAATCCTAAATTGTCAAATAGTGTATATTTCGACAAATTGGTATTAAAAAATCGTTGTTTTTTCAGTATAATGTGATAGTGATCCTTCACCTGTAGTGCACGATTCTTAAGAAGACCGTAGATGGGTATTTGGGAATTCGCGAACTTGCACGTAGAAATTTATAATATTTATTCTCATTTGAAATAAATTTTTCAATTCAAGTCAAGAGGTTTTGGCCGTCGTTCGTTACTTCTTAATAAGTTTTCAATCGTTAAAGATATAATATTTTCCAAGCAAATAACTTGCAGTTCACACTCAAATCATGGAACAATTATGCATGATAAGGACAGGTTGGATTCAGTATTGTTATTACTAAGTCCAACCTGTAAATAAACCTATAAGTATAAATTAAAGTTTTTAAAACGCGCCAAAAATTGATTGTACACAAAGTGTACGGCTTGACGAGGAATTCGGGAAGCGATACGCGGCCTTTGAACGCAAAAAGGTCCTCTACTACCTGTCGTAGACCTTAGTTTTGCATCCTTCTTGGGGGATGAACCGTTGTGTTGTTAAAGGGATAAAGGAAAAGTTCAGGTAATTGCTTTTCCACCTTTTGCAGGGTATATAAAGCTAAGGGTGAGAATGTTTCCCTTAGTTTGCGAGTTTAGAAGCTGTGCGAAGGTACGAGCTAAAATATTTTGTACGAAACTCGGCAAGAAGATCGAAGAAAAATGTTCCGTGATTTGATCATTTTTTTATTGGCGATTGGATGGTGCAGTGCAGCAGCGATGATACCGTCTGAGCAAGAGATTAAAATTGATCAGACCAAGCAGAAAGAAGAGTCGAACGAACCGGTGTACCCAATCTCTCAAACCGGAAACCAGCAGCAACAGGCTTACGCTCAAGGGAATCAGCAACTTGCCAGCCAATATTTTTATCCCACTTATCCTGATTACAGTAACAGAGAATTCGTTCTAAAACCAGGATACGGGGGTTACCTCGTTCCGGCAGTTTTATTGCCACAAAAGGAGGAATCCAATTGGCTCACCGATATCGCAACAACGTTACTTCCGTTCTCTAACGATGTTCTTTTGCACGGAGCACGCGTTGGAGCGTACCTGTTGCATTTTATCTTCGTGATTCTCATGGGCGGCGCTGTCACCACCATGATCTGTACATTTACGCCAATTTGCAGCATCAATTTTCTCGGATTCGGTCTTACCAAAAATCAGGTAACACAGGTTTAGTTTACATAGTGCTCCTTTTTTTATATACCTCTCCAAAGAAGCCTTCTGAATCTACCGTCATTTTGCAGGTGAAAGAGCAGATAACTGAACTGGCTCGGGCATACGTTTCTCCAGAAAACATAAACGCAGCCACCATTCTAGTTTTACACGCTGTCGAGAAGTACACGGCGATGCAACGGGAGAAACAGGAAACAACGTATCAGAAAGAGAAGTCTGGCAGGCTCTCCAGGAGGTAATTTTTGTTAGGTCTGGATCCTGTCTACTCTCTTGTTCGCTGAACGATTGTAATTTGCTGTATAAGCTGTACAAGTTCCGTTAAATTAATATTTATCAACAAATAAATTAAGACAGTAAGAAAATTTCATGCAACAAACGCTGCCAAAATACATGTGGGTATTGACAATACATTTTATGGAGTTAAGAAAACACGACGCTTGTATAAACTTCGACAACCCTATTGCGAATAATTGTAAAATATTATACGAAATATAGTTTTCAAGAATAATGTAATATTTAAACATACCGGTACGAGACACTGAATATTTTGAGTTACGTGAATTGTATTGTTTCCCATTCCAGTACCAGACCTCGAAAGCCTTGATCCGCTCTTAGCTTGCGCGCACGCGCAACAGTGAAACCTGCGTCGTTGCATTTATCTATAATTCTAATCTGTGCGTTTCCTTAAAAATCTGTCAATTTTTCGCCAATTTGACCTATCGACATCGCTCGTGTCACATCCATCGTTCGAAAGTGCGATCGATTTATAGTAAACAACAGTCTCGTTGTGTCGATCAGTGCGAAATGAAAGTTTCACCGCGTTTGAACCGTTTGGTGCTTTCTTTGCCAAAATTCGCGGGAACGACACGCTGCGAATGATAAGCAACTTGAATACGAAACAATTTTTTTTGACCGTGAGTCACGTTCTTCGATTCTTCCTTTCTCGACGATTCGTCCTTTCCCCCTGCCTCTTCGCTATCTTCTCTTTCATCCAGCGAACTGTACGCGGGCTAAAGAACGGACGGACGGACGGACAAGCCGACCGACCGGTTCTGCGTTTGGTGAACACAGTTGGATGAGATCAGAGGCCGTTTTGCCATTTTCTACCATTGTCTCGACAGACGGTTTTCGTTCAGGCCGCGCAGAAGATTGTTACGCGCAACACGAATCGGCGCGATGAAGTACAACGAAATGCTGGGTAAGAAATTGTTTATTTTCCATGCAAGCGGTTCGCGTCCTTTTTCTTGACATTCGTCAAGACGATGTCATCGCGATCAATCAGATACAAAACTTTACTTGAAACGAAAATAATTATTATACATATCGTTAAGTGGTACTTCGAGTCTTCCTTTATTTCAAAGCTTTTGGTACTCCTCAGCGACAGGCGATAATCGTCTATCAATTAACATTATTTTTATTGCAATTTTATGCATGCAGAAAGAAACAGTTTGCATGAACGAGAGTCAAGGAGTCAACTTTTGGAATAAACGTAAACTTGCTTGTTTTGATCGATACGTTTAATAATTAGAATAACATTCGGTATTTATAAAAATATTATTTTTGAAAATATTTCGTTGCTTAATTACTGTAAATACACAACTATCATTTTCAAAAATATTTCTTGAAACGAAGCGTCGAAATTATGCTTGAAAAATTGAATTACCGTGAAATGAGAAAGCGTTAGTTCAAACGTGTCGAGGTCTGTTTATCGACAAAGGTCGGCGAATCTTTTCCTACTTCCTGATCATCATTACGGATGAGTAACGTGGGATTTCCATCAGATATATACACAAAATAATCGTTTATTTTATTGGAATTCCTAAAGCTGTGTATTCTTGAAACTTTCTGTGAATTTTATACCGATACATGTTAAATTATCGAAGTTACGATACTTCGAAAAAAAGTTGCGCGCCATCTTGAAAATGGTCTTAAGGAGGATTTCAATTGGAAATGCTTTGAGAATTTTTTTTAACCAAAAGTTTCAGAAATACATATGTAAATTTTTTTAGATATGTTTATTGACTTTTAAATGTCTGTACTCTTTTAACGCGTTCACCTTTGTATTTTGAAACTTATTGTAAATATAAAAAATTAATAGACTCGGAACGGACAGACGGAGATTCTAGAAACATGTAATTCGGTTGAGATATCTTCCGAACTGTACATCTGAGTCGAAATGGTTTAACAATTGTACAATTACGAAGTTACAATTCTATTTATAAAGATATATTAATTTTAGGCTACACAACGATCGCGTTCATCGCGATTCTCGCGACGACAGGATGCAAATCCCAGCTGCTACGAGATATGTCCATTAATTCGAACGTGACGCAGAACATCGATCCTTCGATCATGAACCTCGACGATGAATACGACCTGGACGACTTCGTGCCTTATCAAGGAGAACGTTTCAACATTTTCGATTGGACGCTGCTCAGGGTAACGATCACGAAATTCCAGTTCTGCTTAAGACAATATTATAACAATTATTTTTTAATACAAGACGATATTATAAGAATATAAAATTCCCCTTCATCCACTTTGGAAAACACTGTCTTACATACAGGATGTTCGACCAATCCTGGGAAAAATTTTAATGGGAGATTCTGGAGGTCAAAATAAGACGAAAATCAAGAATGCCAATTTGTTGATCGAGACTTCGTTAAAAAGTTATTAACGTTTAAAGTTCCGCCTGTAGAACGGCAATCTGCGTACAGCTGCGTGCACGCGATAGTGGCTCTCACTCAGCATGAGAAACTCTTCTTACTGACTCATCAACAGCCTTACAGTTTTTTGAGTGAGAACCACTAGCAGCTGTTCGCAGATTGCAGTTCTACAGGCGGAACTTTAAACGTTAATAACTTTTTAACGAAGTCTCGATCGACAAATTGGCATTCTTGATTTTTGTCTTATTTTGACCTCCAGAATCTCCCATTAAAATTTTTCCCAGGGTTGGCCGAACACCCTGTATAGAAATTGTCTAAACTTCTTTCATTTTGATGATCTTTTCGCGTTGTTGCAGGCCATGAACAAAAGATACTCCGGGAATATTCTCGTATCGCCCATATCTCTGAAGATCGCGTTGGTATTGCTGTACGAAGGCGCCCAGGATGAAACTGCACACGAGCTTGCCAGCGCGATGCAGCTGCCCGTTACTCGAGCAGCTACCAGAGAAAGGTTTTCCACGACTTTGCATTCGCTCCAGGTAAACGTTCTGAAACATACGCGTCATCCTTTTCACCAGCTTGAAAATCAATGTGCTTCGACTTTCTTGCAGGCAAGTTCACCGGCGTACACGTTGAACATCGGAACGCGAATGTACGTCGACTCGAACATTCTGACCAGACAGCGATACGAGGCGATCGTGAAGACCTTTTACAATACCGACGTGGTCAACGCGAATTTTACCGAGGCGGGTCCGTTGGTCCAGTCAATAAACCATTGGGTTAGCAACCTGACCGATGGTAACATCGATAAGATGATAGATGACGGTAAGGATAACGTCTGTTCAGAAGATAGAAAGAACGATAAGTTTTAATTTTCTTCTTAAGAAATAGCTGCAAATTCAATGCAATCTAATGAAATACCATCGAATTCAGATTCTGTTTCTTTTCCAGAAAACAACGTGAAGAATTCGCTGATGCTCATTATGAACGCGCTCTTCTTCAAAGGATCGTGGCGTCGCAAATACTTCAATCCGGAAAGTACTCGTACAGGACCGTTTTACACAGCCGACAATGCAATCGTGAATGTACCATTTATGCATGTCACTAAACGCTTCTATTATTCCGAGTCTCCTGAGCTGGACGCGAAAATTCTACGTATACCGTACGACGTACGTTGAATCTTATTCCATATGTTTCGTATTTTATGATCTACTTTACTTTAATATCTTTTCTTAATCAATGCTAGGGGCACAAGTTCGCCATGTATCTCCTGTTGCCGCGTACTAGGAACGGAATGGATAAGCTCGTAAATGCAATCACCCCGTTCGTGCTGACTCGATACGTGTGGCTTATGCAAAATTTAATCGTCGATGTTTCCATTCCGAAATTCAAATTCGAATTCACCAGCCATTTGGAATCCGTGCTACGCGAGGTATGCTTCGCGCAAATCGATCTTTCTGTAAATCAGAGTTTTGGTACAATTATGTTTTTGAATAGTTAAGTATTCGAATAATCAAATACCAACAATTTAACGAGATGGTATTGTTTCCGTCTGTTTCGTCGAACAGCTCGGTATCCGCGACATTTTCGACGACACGGCGACGTTGACGGGTATAGCTCGCACCAAACGAACTTCCAGACACCTGAAAGTTTCGGACATTTTGCAAAAGACTGGTATAGAAGTGAATGAAAAGGGAACTACGGCTTACGCGGCCACTGGTAGATGATATTTTTTATTCCACCTATGCGAGTAGATGCCTCTTACGCTCACGGAGGCGTTTTTATCTTTTGTTTTAGAGATCGATGTCGGAAATAAAATCGGGGAAGAAACGTTCCACGCGAATCATCCGTTTATGTTTTACATCGAAGACGAATCTACAGGAACGATCCTCTACGTAGGCAAAATGATGGAACCTAGACAAGAGGGCAGCCCTTTAAGCCCTAACTCGATGCAGGACTTTCCATCTAAATTTGGCCCAGCAGTATCGGTTGCAGGTTAATCTATTACCTCGATATGGCTGTGCAAATTTTTGGGAATAATTGGTGAACCGACTGGAACAAACGCTTGCCTTCGCGTATCTACCCTTTCCTTGTCTTCTTCTAATTACATTCAATTTAACTCTTCTCTAGACGATACTTACTGCTTCTCGTCCAAATTCGAATTGAATGTAACAGACTTAACTGTAACATAGAAATTCCACATGTAAAGATTATTAACGCCGTTAATTTATGTTTTCACTGTCTCGAATAATTATCAACTATAAGCAATAATATTCTAATAGAAATTTTATCTTTAGAATATCCATAGATAGTGTCAAAGTTTTTAGCCAGAAGTTTGTGTTTTTGTTTCTTATAGTTTTCTCCATGAATTTATCCAAGCCTCTTACATTTGCTTACGTTGACACCTACACCTGGAATCTCGGTAATCCTAACGATGTTATTCCGAAATCCTAGAAACTCTGTCTGAACTTGTTTCGTTAAGTATGTTCGAGGCTATCGCTAATTTCTATTTCTTCCAGAACACCGTGAAAAAGAAAAATGATTTTCAACGTGTGTTCAACGCGATATAACGATCTTTTCTCTTAGCAACCATTTTCCATTAAACGAATAAATGCATCCATGCACGATATTAACGTGAACATATTTCTAGACTCAACCTTGCAGGCAGGCTTGAATGCCGAAGATCGGAACAACCTCTTCAACATGTACTTTTCACAGGTAAGCAGAGACGGACAAATTTTATTTTTAAATAACGAATAACCATTTTTAAATTAATTCGTATACTAACTCTGTTTATGATTTTTCATAATAAATGAAGTATCGAATATGTTCTCGTTCCTCAGGTCTTGAACAAAAAATACGAAGGAAATCTAGTGTCGTCGCCTGCGAGCATTAAAACAGCTTTGACGATGCTTTCGGATGGTGCAAACGAAGAAACGAAAAGAGAAATAATTTCGGTTCTACGATTACCGGAAAACGAGTTGAGGAGAAGAGAAATTACGAAACTTGTTTTGAAATCTTTAAAGGTAGGTCAACAAACTTATCTGCAAATTTGTCTATTTATAAATTTGTAAATTTTAATCGAAACGACTAATTCTTCTTTAATTTTGTTAAAGCTTATACTTTTCATTTAAAGGGTAAGACCACTGTAAAAACCTGAAATGAAGCGTTTTTTGTGATTTTTTTTTGATGGATAGAAAAATAAGAAGAGTCGTCATTTGATACTATTTTTGAATAAATATTTGGTCGTACCCCTTAAAAGAATACCTGGTGTCGTAACATTTTTATGAGAAACAAAATTCGTACCATTAAGAACTTTTGATAAAAATTGATTCCAGGTTTGACTTCCGGTAGGTTTCATTATATGCGCAACACGTTTTTTATTTTTACAGAGGAATGAAAATGGTACAGAAATTGATATAGCGACCTGCCTGTGGGTAGATAAGAATTTTAACGTGCTGGATAGCTATAGAAACACTTTACAGTTGCATTACAAAGGTGATGTCCAAAGTATAAACTTTGCGGATACTCGAAGTGCCGCGGCCATTATTAATGACTGGGTTCGTCAGGCATCGCGCAATAAAATTTCCTCGCCCTTGGTGAACAGTATTCAAGCTGACACACGTTTAGTATTAACTTCGGTCATTTACTTTAGAGGGCATTGGTTAAAATCGTTCAACAAGAAGAAAACGAAACTATATTGCTTCTATACACCAAATGGTGAATGTCGAAACATCAACTTCATGATACACGAATCTACGTACAGATACGCTCAGATATCTTCAATCGATGCGGAAGTTCTCGAAATTCCATACTCGGTACGAAAAACGTATCAGTCATAGTCATTGTAACTTTATGTGAGACACTGTAACTTTCATAACACGAGCATATTAATATTTCAGGATAACAAAACATTTATGTTGCTGTTAATGCCAAACAGAAAAGAAAATGATCCATATCTTCGAATATTATCTAAAGATTTAGCCACTGTTCCCGTTTCCGTGATGTTAGCAAATTTAAAGGAAAGAGATGCTACCATTTACCTTCCCAAATTTACTATCGAGAACAGTCTCAATTTAGTACCTACAATACAACACGTGAGTTCTGTTATAATTCTAACTTAAACTTGATTCAGAATAGGAGTACTGTCAAATATTGCAAACAATGTTTTATTTTAGTTGGGTATTGAGAGTATATTTAAATCTGATGTAAATTTAACAAACATTGTATCCAATGGTTCTCTGAAGGTGGCAAGTATATTTCAAAATGTGAAAATAGAAGTAGACGAAGATGGAACATTAGCTGTAGCTGATACAGGTATTTTAAAGAAAACTTTTTTCTTAATTTCCTTAAAACATTTAGAATTTATATATGTTGTGTTTTTAATAAATACTTATCGTAACAGAAATTGGATTCGTGCCCCTTTCATCTTGGAATAATGACATCAAATTCAATAGACCATTTCTGTTTCTAATCGTCGACTCTGTAACACATACAACACTGTTTTCTGGTCGTTTTATTGAACCGTTTTAACGAAAGATGTTTGGTGACTATCATATAAGTAGTAGCTATATATATTAATAATAAATACATATTGTGTATAAAAGTTAAAAAATAATATTGTGTTTAAGACTGTTCTTTATTCACATAATTATAACAATATAATGTACCTATTTAATATAAATTATATGTGAATATCTAATATAAACTAGATAACATTTTCCACCTATTTTACATATTTATGCTCGATATCTTTCCACAGTTTCTGAAACAAAAATTACCACCAGTGTTATTCCGAAAAGTTTAGTCATTTTCTAAGCAAAATAATCTCCCTGTTATGCAATCCCGTTTTAACATACAATTTAGTATTGTTTGTAAAAAACTACGGCACTAATTGCATATAACGTACATGTTTTTTTATGCAAAACTTACACTATTAACTTGTTTAACAAAATTATTTAACGTAATAATCGATGAATTTGAACAATTCGATATGCGATAGAAAACCATTTAAGCACGTTCCTTAAATAAATTGCTAATTTACACGATATACTATAAAAATCTTTAAACGTGAATTTAATTTATACAAACCCCTTTATTGACGTTCTCAAATACATTGTCTGTAGAGACATCGAGCACTCGCTCAAAGAAGAAACTGGTTACCATTATGGTAAAGACAAGCGCAGAGGTCCTTTTAAAAATTAAATTGTATGTAGTACTTGCTAGTCCAGCCATTATACCGATTCAAATTAATACGTCTCAAAGCAAATTGTTAGCTTTAATTGCAAAATGGAATAACTTTACTGTTACGTTACTCGCGATCGTTTCTATCTCTCGTTACTACGATACGATGACCGAGTATGAGATCTTCCACTACTATATTATAGAACATGGAATACTTTTTGAAGCAGTTCGTCTTAATTCTTACCGCCAGTAGCGTTGTAATCTTATTCTGTTCTGAATCGATAATATTAGAATTAACACCGAATGCTCGGGGACCCCAGAATTCTGTGTTTAAAGTCCCCAGATATATTTTGTATGTACGTCGTTGAGCTATTGAATATTTCTACCTGTTTGTCACATTGTAATTTGAAAAATAGTCGAGGATAAACCTAGTCAAGAAAAACTGGCATAGCAGTTAGCGCGTTAATATACTTTATTTTTTGCACGTAGAGTTAACAGATAGAAAATATTTTTAGAATCTGTTATAAACAGAGAACACAATTAGAAAAGCACACTAAATAAATAGCATTCAAATACTTCAACTTTGTCGAAGTTTGCCGAAGTGTACGTAAGTGGAGGGGCAATTTTCTACGAGCACCAGTCTGTCGTCTGGTAGCACTTAAAAGTCTGGTTGAATTCAGAGATGCCAGTTGAATTGCCACTTACTACAGTGCACGTACAATTTAAAACGTGTAAACGTTCGAGCCAAATATATCTTATATCTATTCTGTACCTAATTTGTGACGAAACAATGGGCCACGTCACGGTACACGTCATGTTAGCTCGAATCGCGCTGCTTGGTTTCGATTAATCGGTTATTCCTTTTCGAGCGAGTAACGGTGATCGATGCTTGTCATTCTTGACAATCTTGTCAGATTGTTGTTCGGTTCTAAATTTCGGGAATTGTTCTTAAATTTTTTGTACTATGAAACGTTTCCACGAAGAGGAAAAATCTGTGGACGAAGATTCCAGTGACCCAGTGACACCCACGAAAATGGCAGTTTCTATTGAAAAACATAACCTGAAAGTCAGACGAAGAAATGTAAACGAAACAGTGAAAGTAGATAGAGACTCGGATTCCGAAAGTGATGTCCCGCTCGTAAAAATGTCAAATTCCACAAGGGCATGGTACGATAACGTTATACCGCGAATACCCGATATCGCGGATCTTAGTTCGTCAGGTGTGTTAAACAGTGAAGACGATAATAGTTTATTAGAAGGTGATTTTGATAGCACAGAGACACTGATGGATAGGGAACGGATGAAAATAAGCGTTATTCGAGGGAGCGTTGATAATCCGAACTTGACATTAGGAGAACTTAGGCTACTGGGTTGCAGTAGCGAGGGGCTTGTTAATGGTATTTTATTGATAGGCTAATCTATTGTTATCAATAAGGAATTTCCGTGTTAACGATACATGATAATCTACCTGCGCATTTTCTCTAACAAAGATAATTAAACAGAGTAAAATTCGTGCATGTAAATTATCAGATTTAATATTATCGATTCCTTATTGAAAATAATGTTGTAATATGCAATTAAATCTTAAAATCACGAAGATGATCTGTAGATGATATACGAAGGGTTCTGTGGCCAAAACTTCTAAGACTGCCAGAAGAAAGTATTTTTTCAATAAATGGATTAGAAACGATACACAATCTTATACCAAACGAAGTTTATCAACAAATATTGAAGGATGTCGCTCGTAGTGGGAGCCATATTTCTCAAAATGCTACGCAACACGAAATGGATCATTTTCACGAACAGTTGACACAATTAATGTGCTGGGTTCTTCACAAACATTCTATGTTAAAGTCAGTACCATTTATTTCTTTATTGTACCAGAGAGCATTCTGTATTTAAATGCTGTCTGGTGATACATAGAGAAACATTATTTCTAGACACGTAGATAATACAAAATAAAATAATACGTACCCAGTTACTACCAGGGATATAACGACATAGCCGCAACTGTTCTACTTGTTATGGGTTTAGAAAAGGCTTTGAATGTACTTGAGGGTATCTCGTTAGAATTCCTAGAAAGATTTATGGAAAGAACGATGGAGAAAGTAAGTCAAGAGTTATTTTATATATTTGCACTCTTGGAGAGAGTGCATCCCACTTTATTGGAACACTTGGAAAAGTTAGTATAAGAATAAGCATGTAATTTTTATATTTACGCATGAGACATTTATAGATATTAAAACTGTTTTATGTTATAGCGTAGAGTTATTTCCACACTTTGCATTGGCAGAGTACACGACATGGTATGCGCACAAATATGCGGAAAATAGAAAGTTGTTACATAGATTGTTCGATTACTTTCTCTGCAGTCCTCCATTAATGCCTCTTTACCTAAGCACTGTGATTGTAGCGCATAGAGCAACAGAAATTTTTAATACTACGCCCGACATGGGTCATACACATAAAGTTTTGTGTACCGTGAGTACCGTTTTGCACTGGTTACATGTAAATAAAATTTTATTCGATCTCAAGTAGTTCACGCGAAAATTATTTTTATTTATAGTTGCCAGACGATTTGCCTTTTGAAACGCTTTTGATCAAAGCAACAAATTTATATCGTCAGTATCCTCCCGAATCTATAAGTAACGACGTTACAGAATACGATCGGAAGAGAAGGTGTAAAGAACAAGAGTGGATAAGAAAAGCGGAAGCGATTCGTCAAGAAAGAGAGAGGCTACGTCAACTTAAAATTGTGAAACCGGCATCGAGAATACCGTATTGTATTAGAAATTATAAAACTATCACGGTAGTAACAATTTTGGCTCTAGGTTTATATGCATTTCTAAAATCTTCTGGTCTCAATTGACATTAAGAGAATTTATTTTACTTGAAAAGTAATTTTTTTTTACGTGTTCGTAAAATAAACCATAATTTTATTTATATACCATTTGCATGGTATACCAAGATAACAAGAATTAATGGGCATACGAACATAATAGAAGGATGTAATACTACAAAATATATGTGATCAAGAATCGTTGGTAAGCTTGCTCGACGTCGATTGCGCGAACCTGATTTTGTAACAAGAAGTATTTTGAGCATTCCTGTGCTGTCTTTATGCTGTGTTTTTTTTTTAAATCTGACATGAATTTTTGCATATACATTTACTGTGTCAGAAATGTAAAGAAAAAGCACATGCTTACGAGGAAGGAATAATTTCTAAACTAAGAATATTGTGAATGATAAAATAAGGTTTAGGGTACAATGAATGTACATATGAAAAACAGATCTCATTAATAAAAGATCATAATTTTTCAATTTCATTTATTTTCTTCTCCACCTTCGACTATATTTGTTATGTAATGTTAGAATTTTAATATCGCAAATATATTTGTTTGCAAATAATTTCTATGTTTAAATAATGTTTTCTTAAAATCAAAGTGTAAATAAAATTTATGGAACTATTAATTAGGGGTGATAAGTGGTAAGTCGATTTACTGGTAAATCTCAAATAATGGCCTCGAGTAAGCGAAACAAAATTCGAATTTCGGATTATCTGCACGCTCCTAATATTAATCCTTTGCAGACAATGGTTAGATATATTAGGTAGCACATTTATGTATCGGGGAATTTCTCCTCAAACCAACAAGATAAGATAGATATATTTTTTTGCTGATCAGTCAGAACTGCTGACTCGGAGTATGTATTCTTTTTGGCGTTATCTCCAACGCGAGACTGGTAGTGTTAAATTATTAATTCTAAATATATATTTTGATATTAAAATTAAGAGGGAAAAATATTTGTCGATTACGGCGCTCAATTTTTAGTGCTATCTGTCGATTGAAAGAGAAACTATTTCTCAACAAACTTAGACATTCTGCCGTAGATGTCGCCGTTTTTTCATAACATTTCGGCGCCCATTTTGTTTGAAAATAGATAATCCGTTAAAGCATTAAATTATTATTTATTAACTACATATCATCGCGTTTGGAAAATGAATTTTACAGACATCTAATAAGACATAAACGTTTTCAACTTGGACGGTCATACTTAGATATTAAACATCTACAAATGACAATACATCTGTGAATAATACCTAAACCAATAAATTGATAATGAAATTAGTATATGATTTATTATGGACATAAAAAAATATAGGTATAAAACTTTGCTTTTAAGAGCGGCACACTTATTGTTTTATTTTTATTTTTTAATATTGACAAGCACAAAAATATCGTTGATTGGATTTATATACAAATGTATTGAAATGCAACGATAGGTATGTAATAAATAATAATATGTTTAGTTGAATGGTACCTTACCGGTTGTTTGGCCTCGAGTTGAAAGGAAGTTCAGTAGCGAGCAGTTAAGGGGGTCCCATCGAGGGACTTCTGCAGTTGTCGAGGGGACGACGCGTGTTCGGCTCAAAGTGCCGAGAGTTTTGACGGGTCAGTAACTCCGAAAATATTTATGTCGTCCCCAACTATTCTTACTCCCGCGACATGGATATTTTCGTCTAATGTTGGGTAACCCCCGTACCAAACGCCGACGCGTTTTCTCGCTTTTCCCCTAATTACAGCGATTCGTCGCACGGTCGAATCCAACAACGAAATCGAAGAAGCTCCTCGAGTCGATACCGCTGCTACTTCTCGACTCTTCGACTTCGATAGATCGATATGTTAGCGATTGCAACGAGTACAGGGCACGATCTCGCCGAGGGTGGACACAAGCGAATCGACTGGACTATGAAATGTCGAATGTAGTTCTGCAGGGACGTACCTAGGTACTTTGGCACCTCCGGGACAATACGGACACAGTTGTTCTCTTCATCCACTTGGTTTGAGACAGATACATAACGATGCGTAGGTGTTAAATGATACAGCGTTGAGTCAACTTTGTTTCCTTAGATGGAAAACATTAGTTTAGAAGATATTTTAATTGTAATATTCCGAGTGATGGCGATACAGGTATTATTAAAATATTATAAATTAAAATATCTTCCAAACTAATGATCTTTCGTCATTAGCGGTTTAGTAGCTTTGCGCGAGGTGTGGCGAGTTGCACCAATTGATGCAAAATTAATTGGTATTGTCAATAGTTTCAAATATATTCGAGTGGGTCTATTTAATGTGTATGTTTGGAGATCTAAGTATTGTCCCAGGCGGTACAAATTGCAGCTTCGTCACTGGATTAGGTTTGGCGCGAGAGGGGCAGGTGTTCGTTTGTATTTGTTGGTACGAGAGGAAACGCGATCGTGAGACTGGTTCGTTCCTTCGAATCGACACGGATGGCGGCTTCTTGTTCCAACTTCCGCTAATAACAAGCGGATCCCGAAGGACGAGGATAGATGCACGTACGAGTCTCCCGAGGGGCTCATCGTGTATGTTTTGAAAACGTGCCGATATCACGGCAAGGCGAGCGCGTCGATACGTGAACTTTACAAGCTTTTCGATTTACCAGTCCAGAAGAGATCTCTTGTTTCCTGTGTTGGTCTCTTTGGTCGTGCCGCCGTCGGCTTTTCGAGGCCGTGTCCATAAATCGACCAGGCCTCCAGCTGTCTCGGTGGACGAGCCGCCCGCGATTAGGGTCGGAAGAAGCAAGGCAGGAAGCTCTTACCGACTTGCACTCACCGTACAACCCAGTCCCCTAGAGATTTTCGAAACGCAATAATTAGAAGTAGGCATTTTATTATGCCAGTAGTCACGTTTATGCAAAATTACCGAAGACGAATGCACGTCGTGATAGTGATCAGAGAGATTTTCATTCGATATTGGCGTTTTTCTTAAATACTCTTTTTTTTTTGACGGATTTGTATTTTTTACCAGAATCATATTTTTTTTTTTTAACGTATCAATCGACATTTGGCGTATTTTCGCTATCACGTTCTGTTGTATCTGCAAAAATAATGAAGATATTAGGATGACAATACAGGGTGTTTGGCCACCCCTGATTTCAAAGGCCAAAATAAGACGAAAATCAAGAATACCAATTTGTTGATTGACGTTTCGTTAACAAGTTATTAACAAAATTATTGTTAAAAATTATTAATAAAATTAGTCCACCTACATGAATTTTTTTTCTCGAAATTGAGTAGGATTTCGGGGGTATGTCTGTCGACCAAAAATGATTGTAATTGACCCCTGCAACTGAAAATATTTTTTTGGAGAAAGTCGAAATTAAAAAATTTCAAATCGTTCTAAAAAAATTATATTTAGTTGCTGGGGTCAATTACAATCATTCGATTTTCGAGAAAAAAATTCTTTACTTCTTCGTTAATAACTTTTCAACGAAGCCTCGATCAACAAATTAGTATTTTTGATTTTCGTCTTACTTTGACCTCTGGAATCTCTCTTTAAAAATTTTCTCAGGGATGGCCGAGCACCCTGTATAAAAAAATACGGCTCTATCCATCATCCAACAAGATGAACTCACAACTCGCAACAAGGATCAAGATTTACAGTTATTCGAAATAAAAGATTTTCAAAATTGTTTCAACCAGAACCGTCACATAATTTGCAACAATTCTAGTCGAAGGAGGTCCGGTTCGATCGTTCGATTACATTTGCAGCGAATCGTTCCGTCCATTTTTTTTGGTCTTCGAACCAAAATGGAGTCGAGCGAAACGATAGGCAACGAGAAAACGACGAAACGCGGAACGGAAGATGAGCGATAGAAAAAAAGAAAAATAAATGAAGAGCCGAATCACTCACAGGATTTAAACGATTCTCGATGCTCTTTATTGTCGTGTAGCTCGGATGAACGTATCTGTGTGTGTACATATGTACGCGCGTGCGTATCAGGATTACGCGGGATCAGAATCGCGAACATGAAAGTACAAACGTGCAAAATTTTTGTCGGAGATGTCGCGCGAGTAGGTTACAGAGTATGATTTACTCGTCCACGTTTATTTTCTCGTCCGCAGTACACGTGTATTTTGATTCGCGACGATTCCCTCGGGAAGCAGAAAAGGTCGAGCGGAGTCGGGGAAATTTTATTTCCGCGAACAAAGAATATCAATTTTAAATTGATACGTAAACGCAGATGTCGGTTTAAAGAAGATGGATCCTAATTTACGATCGAGTCAACGGAACGTAGTTGGCTTACGAACGTATCTAAAATTTTTATTCGTCAACGGTGAATGAAATTTGCTCGATTCCGAGGTCGAGGGAACCGTGGCGACGAACTAATTTGTTCGGCGATGTTCGTGTCGAGACTGGCGATTTAAATATTTTAAACGGGACGAACGTTCGGCGAGGTTACGAGATAGACGCTTGAATCGATGCCAGATATGGGCAAAATTCTTATCCGGATACAAATTTCTACCAACGAACAAAGGATAAACAATAGGAGAACAGGAATCGGTCGGATTTTATTTTCTTTAAATTTCGTTCGAACCGTTTTTTCTTTTTCTTTAAGACGATATTCTTGTGATTTCGTTTTATCGAAAAAAAACTTGTGCCTCGTGAAGTTTATTAAAGTCTTCTTGCGGCGGAGATATTTTAGAACTCGTAAAAGATCCAAGAAAGCTGTTATCATAGAAATTTTATTAGAAAAAGTTTCGTAAAATAAACGAAACTTCATATTTATAGTACATCGTAGATAATATTAGATAGAAATTTTCAAGAATGATGGAGAGTTTTGACGTGTATAAAAGTGATCGAGCATCGCTCACGATCTATTGCTGTTGCACAAGAACTTTTCATTTGTATTTCTTATAAATTTTATTCAAAATAGAACTTTTACTCATCCATCCTCGCTGAAACTTACAATGCGAGTTTATTATAACAGTTCCTATTGAAAACATTTTATAATTGTTTCAACTCCTGTAAACAATTATTTATCCGTTACTCACTGAATAAAAATTAGAATTTTCAGTATAGAAGAATACATTTCACGCTGAACGAATTCAAATTTAATTGTATTGTTCGAATAAAATTTTGCCCGTCTCTGATCGATGGCGTTTCGAATTTAGGAACTTGGCATCCACTTGGCGTGTCCAGGACAGAGATGGGCAAATTTCTAATCTATCGCAGAACAAACTGTCGAATAACGGGTAAAAGATAAGTTAAATAAAAAATAAAAATTTCAATTATAAACTGAAGTATTTCACGAGGATTAAAAATTGAATTGTTCCATCGAATAAATTGTAATGCGTTATTGGTTATCTATTATTCGAACGAGATTTTGCCCATTTCTGGCGCAGGAACAGTCGACAAAAGCCCTTCGATCCTTTTAATACTGTTTTCCTCGTTCTCATTGGTGGGAAGGATACCGATGCGTTTCGGTGGTCGAACGAGATGGATCATTGATACTCTGAACGATCATGTTCAGACGATCCAAGCTACTTCCGCTGATTTGAGGTGATTGCGGCTCCGTTTGCTCGAACCCTGCGAACAAACACGATATCGGTTGTTTAAATTTTATTACGGAATATCAACGATAATTTCTGCAACAGAGTATGGGGGCAAGAGGTTGGAATGGACTTTGCTGCCGTTTTTGACGGGACACCAAAGGAATACAATTCCACAGAAACAAACAAAATTTTTTACAAACAAGCCTTGAAGTGTCAGCTGTGAAAATATATAATGAAAATACGGTTTAGAATAAAGTTGGCTGGTTAAAAATGCAATTAACGCGTCTGTTGATAAGAAACTGAAACTACTTTTCAAACAACCCAATTTATTCTAATATACAGAGTGTTTGGCCACCCCTGGGAAAAACTTTAATGGGAGATTCAATGGGAGAGGCCAAAATAAGGCGAACATCAAGAATACCAATTTGTTGAAGGAGGCTTCGTTAAAAAGTTATTAACGTTTAAAGTTCTGCCGGTACTGAATTTTTTTCCTGAAAATGCGCAGGATTTCGATGGTATGTCTATTGACCAAAAATTATTATAATTGGTCCCTGCAATCAAAAATAATTTTTTTAGGACGATTTGAAACTTTTCAATTTTCAGGGTAACAGACAGTTATGGTCAGACATTATATTTTCAGTAATGAATTTTTTTCTCGAAAGTGCGTAAGAATTCGGGGGTATGTCTATCCACAAAAAATAATTGTAATTGATTCCCCCAACCAAAAATAATTTTTTCAGTATGATTTGAAATTTTTTAATTCAATGTTTTAATAACTTTTTAACGAAGCCTCAATCGAAAAATTCGTATTCTTGATTTTCGTCTTATTTTGGCCTCTAGAATCTTCCATTAAAATTTTTCCCAGGGATGGCCGAACACCCTGTATAAAATACTAACGGACACCGAACGTTGAACAGAGGATTTTGTCCCACGCTCGCAGAACACCTGAAAACTATCGATGGTCGATAATAATAATCGATCGACACTCGAACGCTCGATTCTGAATGCCGGCATACGGTTCTAAGCGTCTTTGCTCGCTGGAGAGGATCCGACGAATCGATCGCGGGTCGATCGCGTTCGGGAGCCGGTGAATCGCGGCCACCTCTTTATTTACGAATCGTATCTCTGTCGCGATATTTCTTCGCCGATGACGCGTTGCCGAGACGTGAGCGACCGCTTCGGGGCTTCCTGCCAAACGCGAGTAATTCTCGACGAGAGAAATCGAGCGTGAGGTAAAAGCGGAGTTCGACAAATTTTATTCGTCGAATAACTAACGTTCGGGAATTTGGAATCCATCAACCATCCGGACGAGTATAACGGAACGTCGATTCTATAGGACCAAAAACTGAAATATATCGTCACACTGTTTATCTATATTCGTCTAGCAAAGATTAAACGTAGACACATAATTCAAATTACACGCTTCGATTACACTGAGTAATAAAAATAAGAACGTTGAGATTGGAAAAGAATTTTTAGAGACTGTTTTTAGTATAATGTTGGAGACTCCATGATTGTCGAGATTAAAAATTGTCCATTAATGTTAAATGTGCTATTTTACTCTACGATCTTCTGCCATCTTTTGGATCATTTAATTATGTTTTTATAATAAAATTCATTGGTTCATTTATTAACAAATCCGGATACGTGTATATTTATTTCTTCGGTGTTTTTAAACCATTTTTCACCGTAAGAATTTCTCATTATATGAAATAAGCAGAAATCAAATAAGACAATGGTGAATACAATGGTTGGGGTATTTTTAGCTGCAATAATTTTCATCTCGTTGTTAAACATGGCGTCGTACGTTATCGCGGTGGAAAAGAATTTCTTTTCTAAATATGAGCGATGGTCATTTCTTCTATACTTTGTTCACTTTATCCAGTGGCGAACAGTATTTTTCGTTATTAATCGTTCGATTATGCGGTAAGAGAATGTAATAAGTATTTAAACTTTTTCTACTTTATATACCAACGGGGCTTTCCGTTTATTGAATAAATGAATAAAATAAAAATAAAATAATGCGATATCTAATAAATTCGTATTTATTAATTTTAAAAGCTCGCTATTTATTGAAAATTTCACGACACCGAAATAAGCAATTTACGTGGGTAAATATAAAATTGATTACGGAGGATATAAACTCCGAACGACTCGCTGGGAGTAGAAGCAACTAAAGTTACAAACGTCGCTATATATCACACAGTCGACCGTTAATGACGTCAGATAGAATCAGTGTGACGTTTATACGTGGAATTATATGGCTTAAAGTCAGCATCGTGTGAGCTGGTTGGAACAGAAAAGGGTTAAATTGTTTCCAAACGGCGGCACCGTGTATTCAGTTTTCTTTGAAAAGCGTTCGAATCGGCGAACGAACGAACGGATGAATCCGACGGTGAAACGATCGCGATAAAAATAGTTGGCCGATCGGTTTCCATTTACGTACGGGACGCGATATAACCGAAGATGAATATTTAAGGGTGGAAAGCGCTTCTATAAATACGAAAGTGGGAAGAACGAGTGTTCGTAGAGCTCGGTTCGAATCGACGCGAGAAGACCAAAGAATGCACTCGGCGAACGAGGACTGCATTTCGTGCGGATCCGTCGGAAAGCATCGCACGGAAACACGAAAATGTCAGTCAAGCGTTAGAAACACTAAAAGAACGGCGATAATGTTTGTAAAAATGCATAAAAACATTTTTATTCGCTGAAACAGTAAGATTGTTGAACGACTTCTTTCCGCAAAATTACAACAGTTCGAAGATTTGGTTAAAATTTTTGTCGAATGTTTTAATTGTAACATAAATAATTTTCTTGGTGTAATTTTAAATGTTTTAAATTTTGGACGATCGTCGAAAACGAGTGAGATATTTAAGGTGGTCGAGTAAAGCGGAACACCCTGTATACATACGTAGATATTGTGCATAGATCGTTTCGTTGAAAAGTCGGACCGGCGACTTTGAATCGCGAGCTTCTTCGTCTAGAGTAAATCGAGACGACTTAATTGCATCCCTCGTTCTTCAAAGACTCCTAATTCTCTCTGTTCGCTCGATTCGTTCTCACTGGGTGTTCCTACGAACGAACAAGGAACCTTTGATTCGTCCTCATTAGTGGGAAACGCAACGACGACGTCGAAATCTTGTCGCGAGAATGGAAAAGCCCCCATGTCTCTCTGGCTTTCGAAATTGTCACCGATAGTCATCGTGTTTCGAATCGGTTTAAATCGATCTCTTTAATCCTAGGCGGAGGAAAAAATGGAAACACGACCGCGCGTTCGAACGTAATTTTCTAATTCAAGTTTCCTGTAATTCAAAGATGTCTCCTTATTCTAGCAAAAAAGATTCAATCCAAATTAACGATAGTTAAAAAAAAAAAAATTCACAAATACAGGTTACTTTTGAAGCTTTATGAGAATATCTCCCCTTAACACTAGAACTATTGTCAATTATAGTGTGTTTATTTGTACCAAAGAAACATGCAATGGAAATAAGTGTTTATTCAATTTCTTATAGAAAATACGGTGAATTTTCAAAAATTTAGTCGATTAAATCTTTTACAAGTTTTATTAGAAATTACGAATAGGTCATTTTTACTACTTTGGTAGCTCTAGTGTCAAAGTATCGACGTCCACGTTCCAAAAATTCTGTCGTAGCAGCATTCTCGACCTTATTTGCGTGTAGACCGTATCGAGTGTCGGGTGTCACGTACCCATAAATAAATCATTATTAATACGAGTAACGTGAAAGACAGGGGATGGTTGTAACTTGGACGAGTGGTTTGTAAGGGATCGAGAGGCGAAGAGCGAACGAAAGAGAAGTGCTAGAGGAAGACAAGCCAAACGACAGAGGAAACGAGATTTTCGAGAGACATTAGCGAATTCTGGATGCGGCAAAGTATGTATTTTGGCTGCAGTTTCCGCCGCGTTTAAACGCATGTTGCGTTCAGTCGGCAAAAGGATGGTCCGGCGACGATGCGTCATACTAATGTACCGTGGCAATATATGGCACTTTGGGGTGACTAGAATTTTCTCATCCTTCGACTATCCGCCGAATTGCACCGAGAATGCTTTTCGCAAAGAACCCACATCGAATCTCGAGATCCACCGAAGAAACGAATTTTTTTCTAAATTGGTACCCGCCTTCGTTAAACAGATCTACAAATTCCTACAACGCTACTATTTTGTATAAAAACAATAGAAAGCGGAAAACCAATACACAGGGTGGTTCGGCCACCCCTGGGAAAAATTTTAATAGGAGATTCTAGAGGCCAAAATAAGACGAAAATCAAGAATACCAATTTGTTGATGGAGGCTTCGTTAAAAAGTTATTAACAATTAAATTAAAAAATTTCAAATCGTTCTAAAAAAATTATTTCCGATTGCAAGGGTCGATTACAATAATTTTTGGTGAATAGACATACCCCCGAAATCCTGCGCATTTTCGAGAAAAAAATTCAGTATTGGCGGAACTTTAAACGTTAATAACTTCTTAACGAAGCCACCATCAACAAATTGGTATTCTTGATTTCCGTCTTATTTTGGCCTCTAGAATCTCCCACTAAACTTTTTCCCAGGGGTGGCCGAACACCCTGTATAGAATTTAGAGGCACTGTTTTAGTTTTGTTATAAATAATGACAGTACTTCGTTCGAAGCCTTGCTTTGGAGAAAACAATCGAATATAACTAGTTTAACACTAGAATTACCAAAGTAGTCAAAATGATCCATTCATAATTGCTAATAAAATTTGTAAAAAATTTACTGCACTGAATTTCTGAAAATTTTTTTCGCAATTTACTATAAAAGAATGAATAAACACCTATTTCCATTGCATTATACAGTTCTTCACGTATCTAACGTTTTAATTTCTTTGGTACATATAAAGGAATTATAATCTATAATTGTCTGTAGTTTCAGTATTAATATGTCCGTCCATTATTGGTTATTTCTACTTGTGTTATTGTTTTTAAAACGCTGATAAACGTGTATCATCTATCTTTCGTTGATCTTACCGTCTTCAAGTTAGCCTATAACCAGTGGAAACAAATAATATTGCGCCAACATCGATGCTTATAACGCCAGTAGAAATGGCGAGTAACCGACAGACACGCTGAATAAGTCAGCCCAATCTCCTGATGGATTTTTGTGCTATCTCGAAAACATACGATTTACACGAGAAATCTTTGTTATATTTTCGATACATTTTCTAATTTAAAATCACCATATCGACGCTTGTATCACTAACTACCTATATCTACCGATTTCTAGTGTTTTATTGCATCGCTCGTCAATATTTAACCCCTTGCCTGTCCCGCACTTTTGACAAAATCGGTCCATAAGTATGTTATTTCAATGTAACAAAAGTGACACGTGATAAAATAAATAGAATTAATACATGACTTTGTTATAACGTAAGTTATCTTACGACTGAATCAAGTCCAGTGGTTGCTGAACCCAAAATGGTCGACCGTGACTGTCACAGACTAGATTGGTAAGAGGTTAACAATCTTGTGAACCATTGACATTTCTTGTTTAGTAATTTGTATACGATTGTATTATATAAGCATAAATTCTAATTTGCAAATAAGTGTTTTCTGTTTACTCAATCTGTTTCACGAATATTGTGGTACCCTTCGATCGACAAAGTATGTAAAATGGCCGCCCATGACTGTCGCGGGCTGGTAAGAGGTTTTGGGATTCGTAAGGAAAAAATTGAACCACAATCTAATTTGTAAATAAGTATTTTCTGTTTGTTAAGCGAATCGGTTTTGCGAACACTGTGGGATCCTTCGATCGACAATGCAAAATGGCGGCATGGGACGGCTCTGGAGACACCGGTATCCTATCCCCGGAGCTAGACAAACGCGTTCGGTTGGAACGACAACTGTTTTGAAATAACGCTGGTTAAATGAGACGCAACCGCGATGCATCAATTAAAATAATCAGGGTCCACGGTAGTGGGTTACGGTTACGGTTCGGTAAATCGCTTGGCACCGTTCGCCAGCAGGGAGGAACTTGCTTCTCGTTCTTGCAGCCATGCCTATTCCTACCCGCGGCTACCGGTTCTTTTTCCACGCTTCGCGGCCTCCGAGTCGTGGCGGAGGCGTTGCGTTGCGGCGCGATCGTGAATTATAGACTACTGCTTCTAACGAGTGACTACTCACGTCACGAATCTCTCCTTTATCTTTCTCGCTAGCAACCCTTCCTAGCACGAGATTACCAACGTCGAGACTTCCGGTCGGGTCGCGACAAGTTTCGAATACTTGGTTCTCAGGTAATTGGCGAGGACTGTGCGACAATCGAGGGTGGAAAGATGATCGAAACAACTAAGCGTCCAGCGTATTGTCGCTGATTATCGGAGCTCGAAAACTTGTAATATAAGTTCCCGAAACGGTTGAGAAGAACTTTTATTTCTCGTAACTGATTCGACGAACGAAACAGAAAATTCGAGGCACAATTGGGTGATAGATTGCAGAGAAAACAATTCACCGATCACCTGAACACACGAATAATGAAATGCGTCGCGAGGGATGAATCGCAGACAGAGATTGAAAACAGGTGGGAAATTCTGTTCCAAGTTATTCGAGAAAAATTAAGCGAAAGCAATGAATATAAAAGACAACATTCACTTCAGTTTGTAACTCGGTAACTACTGAGAGCGGGAATTTTGCATTGCATTGGTATGGTAACGATCAATAGATCCCACGTGCATGGAGATCAAACGATGTCCTTTGAGCTCAACAGGAAATTGAGACTAGAAGTTCCCGCACTTCAGGTGTGAACAAGAGTAGATGCATTTTTCATACGCTTCATGCATAAATTCAGAGGTGATTCCGAATAGAGTCTAACGGCCTACTGATAGATGTGTCTATCCAGGGTGGCTCTGAATCATCAAATAATGGAAATATCAGGTCACCCCGTAAGTTCTTGCTGAATTTTATATTAGAATTCGAGACAATATTTCAAACGTTCCATTGAATTTTATGGAAAAATTTAAAGTTTAATATCACTGATCTCTTCGACGGAACTATTATATCGTCACATACTTCTCTGACTTTCCACTGAAATGTTGTTCGATATTGTTTTATTGCTCGCTAAGAAGTGTTCAAAATTTTATACAATTTTGATATTTGAAGTCTCCGGATACGGAAACGCTCGTACAGTAAATTTCACACAATTCGAAGCCAGTTTGTCGTATCTGTGACTTTTGATCGCTATTCGGGCGTTTGGAACCACCGTGCCGATGTGTCCGATAGCGCGAGCGCGCAGCTTCTTTTCGCCCCGTTGAGTTATGTTTCACGCTTGCCAATAGCCAGGTATTCATTAACGCTAATTAATTCCGAGTTATTTTAATGGTCGAAATCTCGCGATTCCGCGTGCTCCATTTTGGCTCGTCCCGTGTCCCGTCTCGGCTCGACCAATTTGGCATTGTCGCGACTACTCTCCCTCCTCTCTCCCCAAACCCAATCCCCTTCCCCCTTGTGTTTTCCATTTCTTCTTTGTTCGCAGCACTGAGCTTTGCTTCGTATTGGTGTATTGGTGTAACGGGACTCTTTAGCCATGATCCAGAGATCGTAAGCATTTAATTCTGATATGCAGGGTCACGTTGAAGTAAACAGGGAAGTTTCTCGATAGGCCAAGATCATAGAATAAAATTATCATAAATAATAAACATTGCGTTTCGAGTTCGTGTAGAAGATTTGAAACGAATTTTTCGGACAGTGTAATGTTCGATCGCGAACTGGACCCCGGAATCTTTGTTCGTGGCAATCTAGTTTAGCCATGCGACGTCTCCCCGTGGCGCCTCGTCGGTTTCCCGCCCGACGACCATGTGAATACTTTCCGTTCGAGAAATTTGCCCGACTTCGATCTCCGCGCGCGCGGATCCGCGTGCCGTAGATACGCGCGGACAGACACGGCTGCTCGTCTATTTTCAGAATGTAGGCCAATTAATTCCGCCACATTTTCGGCGGTACAGGTCGGAAAAACGAAAACCGTACGAATCGTCGCGCGAAAATAGCAAGGATCACGGGGGCAGGGGGCTAAATCGGTCGGAAGTCGCGGCGGCGCGCGAGGGGCACGTCGACGCTCGGGTAACTGCAACGAAACGGGGACCGCGGACCACGCAGTTAGTCGGGTCAGGCATTTTCAGGCGTTTTCACTGAGAAAGACCGAACTTATCATATTGAGGCACTGATAACTTTATCGGTTCGATTCAGTGACCTGAAGTCGTGTGCGTTGTACATAGAAATTACAAGTTTTTAGAGAATTTTGTGACCGTATCTTTGAAAAACGAAATTCGTAAACAGTTAAAAACGTTATGGAACTCTTCTAATTATTATTTTAATCTTGATGTTGATTTCTCTTGTCTGATGTACATTTTATAAAAAATGCAGACATAGCTAAGGATGGACTCGTTGATCTCAGAACGAGCTAATGCTACCAACAATTTGGTAGCATTAAAGTTTAACTTAACGAGTCTCGAAGGATTCTGGCGTTGCTTGCACGGAGCTTATCCACGATCTTGTAAAGCGATCAGTACGAAATACTGTTTGGTTGCGTCGAAAGCACATCGAATTTAACTAATATTTAAGAACGTTATTTTGAAAAGGGTCCAACGAGCTCCATTAGTCTGCTAAAATGTCGTCTGCGGTAGGGAAAAGCAAAGAACGGAAATATATTAGAGTTCCTTAACGTTGCAAGCAAACAAATCTCTAATGGAGGAAGGCTCGTGGTGCTTTGTATCCTCGGGCTGTGGTCGCAGTGAAAACGTAGAAAGAAGGAAACGAGATAGTTGGATGCTGTTGAACATAGGTTTCTACTTTCAGAACTTTCTACTTTAATCGGAAGAATGAAAAATAAACTCAAGCTGTGTACACTCCGTTAAAATGGGTTGACTTAATCCGAAAGAGTAGACCAGGGAATCCATTTAAAACGATTGAAACGTGAAAGACTTTGCTTCTATAGAGTTCTATAGAGTTTTTCAATGAGTGATCCTGATTTTACATTACCTAATTTGCAATATAAAGAAATCGTTATCTTATTTTTAATGCGCAGAATCCAAAAACTCGCCGACGCAAACCCAAACGACCCGAGATATACCAAAACCGAAGAGACCAAAGATAAATCGCAACCGAAGATGGGGCACGATAGAAATTCACGAAGACCCGGAAGTACTATAAAGGGCGACCTCGCTCGACGTGAGTTCGGCTCGTCGATCAATCCAGATGCATCCATTCTACTAGCGAACCAAGAAGAATACTAAAGCTATACTATACTAGAGCCATATACAGAGTGCATCTATGGGGTTGGTACAATCTGACAGTGGGCGATTTCTGCGTACAGAAATAAGTAGAAATTAATGAATAATGTTTCGTTCCAATATTCTGATGTAAGTTTGCAGTATAAATGACGACCAACTTAAATTTAATTCTTGACTGTGATATCAATCGATACCAGACACTCTACTGTACATATTGCCACAATATTTTCAAGATTCATTTTGATTTGTATTGTACATATTGCTCTTTTTATGGTGCTTTTTCTCTATGATTCCACGATCGTTTACGTTTGTTATAATCGTACCAATGTATCTTGTTAATGAGCTATTAGGGGATGAAGTCTCTCTAGTCTTTTCATTTTTGGTGATAAGTGTTAACGAATGATCGACGTAAGCACTTCTATGAGTTAATGTCTACAGCTTAGTTGTATTATAAGTAAATTTTGCACGAAACGACGATACAGGAATATATATTTATATCACAAATAAACTAATGTTCCAAAAGTCAATTACTACGTATTGCTATCACTAAGCAACAATTATTGTTTGCGGATTATTCCGCTTAACGATGCAAATGGGTTAAACTGAAGTTGATTGCTATTTAGACTGCAAAATGACAAACATTGCCAAAATCCGTACGAACTTTCTGGCGTAATATTTTGAACTATTCGAATATTCGATGTTTCCGACAGCTCTACTAGGAAGTGGTCTAGAACCGATCGTGGGCGATCGTATGCGTGACGCGTGACGCGTGGCGCGTGGCCGTCGCGACGCTCTCTAGCACTCGTGGCGAATGATGACTGTGATGGAACGGAGAGAGGGGGTCGGAGGGGTGGCAGAGGGAGAGAGGAAACGAGGGATCGGAGCCACTCTACCGGGAGAACGTTGCATCTCGGAAGCTCCACGGGTGGGCTATCTATAGCAACGAGTGTAACCGAATAGAAACCGAGTGTCACTCAAGGGTGACAAAACTCATTAATACTGATCTGCTTAATGCCCCGTCTCGTGTCTGGCATTAATCTACTTAAAAATACCAGTATCGCGAGCGATCTACCGTTTTGGAAGCGTCGACGAGAGGAGCCGGTCGATGCGTCGCGTCGCGAGCCTCCTTAATAGACGATTCCTGTCTTTCCGCGCGTTTCAGCGGCGGACCGCGCGCGTAAATTACCGTTTCGCGGATAGAATCTCACTCACCGTTGATGGGTTGAAACCTTGCCAAAGGGTCCGAGAATTGCCTGAGCCTTTCCGTCACGTATCGCGGCGAGTCTGCGCCCTGCGAATAAAAAGAATCGGTTTGATTGCGTTCGGATCGGGAAAGGTTTCGAAAACAATTGTTTCGAACGGCGGTGTACATGTTCCGATCGAAACGATCCGCATCGGTTCTCGTACGAATTCTATAACTGTTACTTTTTAGGTTCTATATAGGTTCCTGCGCGTCTAAGAACGCCTACGCGTTTAACTCGTGATGCATTTATTTTATCCGGAAGTAAGAGGCGCGAAGACGTACAAGCCACGAATGATGCATTCGAAGCGCCCGTGACGCACACTATATTCTAAACATGCTCCGGCGCTCAGGATCGCAACTTATTGCAGCCAATTTTCCTTCCCCTCCTCCCCCCCAACACGGATCTAAATAATCCAAGAATTAATTTTGGGCCAAAATCGCTGCTAGAACGTGGTGGAATCTTGACGCCGATCTACTTGTTTGTTAAGATTTGGTAGTAGTCTCCGTGTACTTGAAATCCTATTAATAATGGTTCGCGATGGGTAGTTTAAAGAAGACAGTTTTGATCAGTTTTTGATGGGATTTCCGACCATTGTGAGGCATTTCGCCGAGAATGGGAGACGCGCGCTGTGTCGCGCCTCGTTCGATTCGATCGTTCGCGAAATGTAGGTCAATCGTGGTGTTCAGCAAGGGATTCGCGCAAACGTCGTCCACCGATTGGAGGGAGAAGGTTGCAGAGAGGGGAGAAAAGGAGAGAGGGAATTTTTGAACAAACGCGAAAACCATCAGACACATAAATAAGTTCGTGGAACGTTTTGTCGAACATCGTGGAAGAAAACACTCGCACTAGTCATGATAACAGCTATCTTTCTTTAATGAATGTCAAAATTAAAATAACAGGCTCGATTATTTTTTAAACGTACTCTTTGTTCCTAAACAGTGAATTCTAATGGTAATTTTTATTCATATCGTTAAGGAGCAATGGTTTAGTGCATTAGTCGCTCGAACAATGAACAATGAACAACCGCTTATAAACTTTGGGCTCGGTATCGTTCGTGCCTTCGAAGACCATTAACTCCCTGCTGAAGTTCGACTTAAGTACTTTAAAGCCAAAGTCGACCAAAATCTAGTTGCGTCTAAGCATTAGACACTAAGACAAGGCTCGCTGTATCAGCTTTGCAGGTTCCAGAAACAATCAAAAAGTATCTATGTGAATGCTTCGAACAACTGTCGCGAGACAGCAATTTTCTAGCCCGTTGCTGTTTAACAAAAATTACATTCTCGAATCATGCCGTTTCCAGAATAAATGCACGCTACTTTATCTTTAAAAAATTCGATCATCGTTAACGTATTACTTTTCGTCCGGTAATGCCTTAATAAAAACTTTGGAATTGATTTTCTCGAAACGACGTTTTGGCGCGTGTGTTCTTCTATTCAATTGCGTTTGGTGGCAATTATTTATCGACTAATTGAACGTTCCGTGGACGTGTCGCGTTTATCCGTGAGGGAAACGGTCGCGTGGCTATCGATAAAAGATAAGGGAAATCGGAAGCGGAGACGATTGTCGGACGCAAGTGGCTGGAGCAGAGGGCACGGAGTCGTGGTCGTCGTCGTTGTCGTTGGAATGCCGATCGGCGTCGCGTTCTCTGATCTCTTTCGCCTTCTTTCCCTCATTCATTCCTCCACTCTACAGACCACTAAACACTCCGTACACATTTTATCCGACTCCGGTTCCTTTATTTGTTTCGGCGCATCTATATGCGGCGTCGCGGCCAACTATTCTCGGAGTGAAAGCAGTTCCTCGCCGCGCTGTCCACCGCCTGGCATCGTGCGTGACTGCACGCGCGTGTACGTGCGTTCGCAACTTGTTACGAGAAACTAGCTCTGACAACCAGTGTTCCGCGAGAAGATACATTTTCAGAGGACGAGCGCGCGTTTACCGAGGCTCCCGTACACCGAATCGTATTTAAACTTCGAATTCCATCGTTGTCGAACTGCGCGACGCACGGCGGCGCGGCCATTCGCACCGAAAAATCTGAAAAAAGTCATTCTTTCAATAGTATCTGTAATTTCCATACCGTAACGTTCTTTTTATAATAATCTGTAGTATATATAAATCGAACTGTCTTTGCCTATTAACACGATACATTTTTCCGTGCATTTTCATTCGCAGAGCAACGAACCGGCAATCCCATCCGCCATGTTTTTCTTCGTCGAACTGTGCGGAAACCGTGTGTCATAGATTTGCGGGGAATCTGCGAATTTGTATAGGAAATTATTAATCTCTTGTTCCGCAACATCGAGCCATACGTATTCCCTAATGTTTGATGTTTTTAAAACTTTCTAATCGCATTGTGTTTTAGTCGATCGGAGAAGATAACAATATTTTGATTAAAAAGTAAAACGATTGCCCTTTGTCACGTTCTATCGAAGAAGAGTCGAACTATACAGGGTTGGTATAGTGGTGTTTTGCGACACAAGCGATTAAGTGTCATCCCGGGCTACGCAAAGAAGAGTTTGGCAAAGCAAAGAGTACCCAGCGACGGTTTTTCGGGGAGATTGAGGAGTTACAACGTCGAGAAACAGAGACCGGGACTGGAGGGGACGCGACACGAGATCGAGGAGCTTTTATCGTAAAGTAGGATACCTTAACCGCCTCGTGCTTGCGACTAAAACGACTGCTTTAAATAAGCGCGATGTTTGCTCTGGAAGATGGCTCTCCGGCCTCGATGTCAGAGATCGATGCAACTTCCCTCGCAGGGATGGTCGTTTCACGTGAAAAAATCAATTTTAAAGTCAATCGAGGAGCTCGCTTCCAAAATGTTTTAATCCTGAAATATTATAGAAGGGTACTTAATTAGTCACCGATATACAGGGTGTTCAACCACCCCTGGGAAAAATTTTAATGGAGGATTCTAGAGGCCAAAATAAGACGAAAATCAAGAATACCAATTTGTTCATAGTGGCTTCGTTAAAAAGTCATTAACGTTTAAAGTTCCGCCCGTACTGAATTTTTTTCTCGAAAATGCGCAAGATTTCGGAGGTATGTCTATTCACCAAAAATGATTGTAATTGACGCCCACAGCTAACAATATTTTTTTCAGAACGATTTGAAATATTTTACTTTCGTCGAAAAATTTCACACCTTCTCGAATTTTTTTCTAGAAAGTGGGCAGGATTTCGGGGGTATGTCTATTCACCAAAAATGATTGTAATTGCCCCCCGCAACCGAAAATAATTTTTCCAGAACGATATGAAATTTTTGAATTTAATTGTTAATAATTTTTTAACGAAGCCTCCATCAACAAATTGGTATTCTTGATTTCCGTCTTATTTTGGCCTCTAGAATCTCCCATTAAAATTTTTTCCAGGGGTGACCGAACACCCTGTATGATAATTTCGTATCAATAAAATGAGTTTTTCCAACCATTTAAACTTCACTTTTAAAATAGGAAATAGTGTAAACCACGTACGTCGGACGAACCTACTTTGTTTTGGAAATTCATAAATTCTATAACAGATTCGAATTTGAATTTGAAAATTTGGCAAAAATCAAGCATCAATGAGAACGAAAGATTACAATTGTTGCTGTGGGAAGACAAAAGGTAGACGAAAGGCGAATCGCCTGGGAAGCACGATTCTTAGTGGCTCCAAATTTCGTTTGGAAATGAACGAAAGCGCGCGGTATCCTGGCTCGAATCGATGCTGGGCATCGAGCTTATATTTAGCGAGGATACGAGCCGACTGCTTTACGCGAAAGACCAGAGAAATATATTTCATTGTATAATCCCCTCGGAGAAGAGTCCCGAAGTGGCTCGCCTGCTGAGTTCTCCTGAAACATCGCGCGAAGATCTAACTCGCGAGCTCCACACCCCGAGACTAGGGTTGGAACTATTTGAGCAGTATACTATTCAAGTATTTGACAAATATTCCAACCGCCGCGAGTTAAATTCCAATGTCCAAGCATTCGGAAATTATTACCCGTATATGAATATTCGGATATTACTAACCAAACATTACTATTCGTACAAGAAAAAGCACATATATTTTAACTATTAATATAAAATTCAAAATCTGTGTGTTTGTGATTTCCCTATAACTCCTGCTATTTTCGTCCGATCTGGATGAAAGTTCCTTCCTCGGTTATACATACTACGATTATCGAGGCATCCTATACAGTGTAGTAAATATAACTATTTTATCAGTGTGAACGTTTTAACAAATTTCTTAAATTAAGCAAAGGCAAAATTAAATGGATAATAGCGACTTAATATTGAACAAGTCAAGATAAACGTAACAAAAATGTCTGAAGTCGAAATTCTCTCCTTTCGAGGGGGAGTGGGAGCTTTAGAAAAAGTTTGAAAAATACGGGAGAGGTTTGTACACTCTGATCGTGCCGTACGCTCGTTTCGCGAATGCTATTTGGAAAGGATCGATCGATCGGAAAGTAAAATTCTCGAAAAGCCAGCGTCGATGTCGTCCAAGATTCCGTTTCAGGAACGAAACTCTTTTGGCGAGCTGGTGCAAAAAACGACACGTCGACCGTCGCTCTCGAGTGCACACGTGTTCAACACGTGGCTGGATACGCGCGCTCTCGAACAAGCACTCGAAATTAATATTCGCAGTTGCTCTGCAAACGACACGACGAATAAGGTAAACGTCCCAACTATGGGCATACTTTCTTACAATCTACCCTTTGAACGGTGCCCGAAAATTCTAAATATCCATCATTGTCTGTGTGCATTTTAATCTGCGAAGCCAGAACATTTTATAGAACACTACTATTCTACTTTTTTATAAAAATAATACTTTAGTTTCAAATTAATCATAAAAATAATTTGAATACAAATTAAAGTATTTATGCAAGTATTAATTTGAATATAAATCAAAGTGTGCTCAAATCTGTATTGAAATTAAAATCAGAGATAGCTACTATATCTATCATTTTAAACTTAAAAACGTATTGTAATAATGCTTATAATAGAAAAACCATAATATTTGTAAAATTATAAATAATGCTTGAATTAGGAATATTGTAAAACACCCTTTACATCTTTAGACATGAAAAACTGGCGTGGCAGTCAACGCGTTAAATATAATATACTTGAGCAATTTTCTCTGAGGTCTCCATCTTGCCTCGTTCTCCCCTATACTAATACAAGACAGTTCACGTGTAAAGCTTCGGAAATTGATCGCAAAGATTACGCGTACACAACATCTGTTGAGGCTATTATACCCTAAAGAGACTTTCGGCGCTAAAAATACTAAAAGAGACACTGTTAGCAATGAAAAAAAGAATAGCTCTAGATAACTGAACAGCTGTGCTGGAATACTGTGAGTGGCGGCAGACTCGCGCTTATGGGATTTTACACGTAAAACTTTAGAGCCCTGGGGGCACGTTTTCCGGTTACCCGATCGTGCTCATCTCTTACACATATTAATCTTTTATGAATTGGAACCAGGGATGTGACAAGACGGGGGAAAAAGGGACACTCGCCCCAAGAGACCGTGGTTATAGAAGCGCCAACAAGTGCGTTTAAAAGTAAAGAATTAAATTAACCGGCGTAATACTCCCCCTATTAATTTGCTTCCTGTTATTCTATTAAAAAATCATTCCTTTCCTCGACTCGAAACTTAAGTTCTTAGAATCACGTTCACGCTGGCGGACAAGCTGACGCGAAAATGGTTTTCTAGAAAGGACTTTTACACGAAACAATATCCTCCTCCATATCGAGTAATTCTTATAATTTCCGAGATATTGCAACGCTTATTTTAAAAATTGAAAAAATAAATTGAAATTTCGTATATATGTATGAATTCGTTGGAGGATCGAATAGGATCGAGATCGATAGATTGATGAGCAGCGGCGAGGGAAAACAGCGCGCGATGGCGGACACGGTGTTCGGTTGTTTCGATTTCTGACACGCGTGGGAAACATAGTATCGAAAACCGATAGCTACTGACCGAGAAGCGACGCGAATACTCTACCGCCGGAAACGATGTTGAAACGTTTCCCCACCTCCGCTTGCTCCGTTTTCCCTCTGCCCTGTGCGCGTCGTGGCAGCCGCGATAGCGACGGCAGGCATGCTTTTGTTGCGCGTTTCGCAGCGCAAAAGAGGTCACCGGCGAGGGCGTCGGAAAGCGAGCGTACGAAGCTCGGTCGATCACGACGCAGGATACACCGGGAGCGCGTGTCAACCTACCGTGTTCTTGGTCAAACCGTGATCTTGAGCACCCGCGGATCTGTTGCCTTGCAACAATGCTTCCAGACCTTCGATGTACTCGATTGCGTTCCGTAGAATCTCCACTTTCGGCAGCCGCTGGTTGGGGTTGTTGCTGGTCCTTCTCTTCAACACCTCGAACGCCTCGTTCACCTGAAACGACCACGCGAGTCAATACAACGATGCACGATTAACTTTCACAAAGATTCAATACCCGTATCTTTTATAAAAACACAAATATTGCTTGATAAAGAAAGGGAATGGCACTTCGAAAAGATATCGCCAACTACCACGTTATACGGGGGTTGACTGCGTTTGAAAGAGCAGTTCTTAACCCTTTGTACTCCACTAGTCCCGCTATGGCGACAAACATGACATGTACCATAGTTCAATTCGAGTTTCATTTAT